>NC_044352.1:810306-1105306 GCF_007364275.1 Archocentrus centrarchus | reverse complement strand
TGATAAAGTTGCTTTAACACCACAAACTGTGCTTATTTCTGTCCTGTCTGCAGTGACTGAACAGACAGGAAGCAGCATGTCAGGAGCTTCTGAGGGGAGAGAGCTGGTACACTAGGCTACCTGTGCACAGGTTAGAGCACAAACAGAACTGTCCCTTTACAGCAGAGCCTCAGGACCTGCTGGCAGCTCCAGCTCAGACCCTGAGACAGGAGAACGGATCAAACACGGAGGGGGGACTCACGCTGGCAGAGCGGGTAGTTGAAGTAACCCGGAGCGCACCAATCGCACTGAGGACCCTGGAAACCGCTGCGACACACGCCGTGACCGCTAACCACATCACATGACCCGTCCAGGCAGCCTGGACCTGAGCACTGACAACCTGGACAGACACAAACACACAAACACAGAGCCATAAATGAGTGGGAGACAAGAGCAGCGTGTGTGTGTGTGTGTGTGTGTTTATTTTAAACACATGGAATAGTTCTAACATGGAACTATTTACAGTGACTAACAGCTCAGGGCTTGTTGTTTACTCAGGAGTGTGTGTGTGTCTGTGTGTGTGTGTGTGTGTGTGTGTGTGTGTGTGTGCGCTCCTGGGTGGTACACTGACGGTAACAAACTGAGAAATTCCTCGTGTCTGTTTGTGGTTTCTGAAACAAAGCTCTGTGCTGCTCTGTGATTGGACGGCTGTGGGGGCCTCGTGTCCCTTTGGTCAAAGGTCACAGTTTGAGCCAACGTTGAAGTTTTTGTGGGACAGACGCTGAAGCCGAAGCTGTGACGGCAGCTCGACTTTATCTTCGACTTAACGAGTCACTGAAAGGGAGCGGCCGCTGTCAGCTCAGGCTGCATTTCTGCAGCATTAAACATGTGTAATAACAATAATAATAACAATAATTATAATAATAGTAGATGTCTCTGAGCCAGTTCTTAATGAGAGTTCGGATTATTTATTGGGGATGTCACTTTTTGCTGCTGATGTTGAGCTGTTACTGACGTGTTGCGTCTCACCCTCACAGCTGAGCCCGTAGAAGCCCGGCGCACAGGTGTCGCAGTGGTCTCCGGTGAAACCCGGCTTGCAGACGCAGGTCCCGGTCCGAGGGTCGGCCCTGCACGAGTTCTCCACAGTACCTGCAGCATTGCACTCACAGTCTGCACACAGGGACACACAATAAAGCCTCCTTTATACCACTGAGCTCACTGTTTTTCCCAGAACTCCTGCAAACGTGGCTGGAGGACGTGGGAGCGTTCACACTCTGTAAGCACCCAAGGTCGGCCCGTTTCTGTGTGTTATCAGCTGACAGTCGACTGTTTTTATCAGTGGGACCAAAACGCAGTGAAACCTTCTTGTTAACATTCAAACTGAAAAAACAGAGTTGTTATAAATGGTTCATAAAGCACCATTATTCATACTTACAGCCACAAACATGAATCTTACTGTATGTGAGCTTCTGTCTGCCTGTGTTGTGTGTCTGTGTGTTGGATGCAGCCTGTGTGTGTGCTGTACTCACTGATGATCTCTCCTGCGGGTTTGGCCTCCCCGTTGTTGTTGGTGGGGTAGGTGGGGACGGCTGAAGGACAGAGAGTAGAAATGAAGATAACGATAAACGGCGCCCCGCCTTTACTGTAACGTTTAACCTTCGGTCATATTTGATTTATTTTATTGAGTTTTCATGAGTTTATTGTGTTTCACGTTTCAGCAACAAGAAACCCTAACACCCCCCCCCCCCCCCCCCCCCCCCCGGTTTCTGACCTTTACTTCCTGTCACACTGACTTTAGTTTCCTCGCCTCTCGGCCCTGTGGCCTCACCTGTACCTGCCCCTCCTGCTTGTTTCAGACTGGTTGTTCTTCCTGGTTTGCTCACCTGTTTCTTCAGCTTCAGTGTTTCATGAATAGCGCCGCCTGCTCCTTTTCTTCTCTTATGTCAATTAAACAAAGTTCCTTTGTGTCCTGAAATCCAGCTTCCTGCCAGCGCATTCAGACACACACACACACACAGGCTGGGATTTCTTACAGCCTTTGTTGAGTAAATTTACTGAGCTTCTGATTCCAAAACTGGCCTCTAAGTTTGAGGTTTGTGGGGAAGCTCTTACTCTCTGAAGAAGTAAATGGTCCTAAAACCTCAGAGGAGGGTTTATGTTCTTAGCTGAACCTCTGAGGGCTCTGCAGATTTCACTCTGAGCTTTGAGGTGGTTTTTAAACTCACGGTAACACTCGGGGAAGTCGGTGAAGCCGCTGGCGCAGGAGTCGCAGTTCTCCCCGGTGTAGTTTGGTTTGCAGAAACACCGACCTGTCAGATCCTCACAGGTACCGTCTGTGAACTCCAAATCACAGTCACAGGCTGCAAGGGGGAGGACGGGGGGGAGGACGGGGGGGATGATGAGGATGATGAGGCTGATGTGTCAGAGGACGAGCACAGTAGATGACAGACAGTGAAAGCACACCTGTGATGTGTGCGTCACTCACCTGAGCAGGCCAGCGGAGAGTCGATGGGGTGGTCAGGTGACCTGTAGTAGGTGGGGATGCAGTGCTCACAGTTGACTCCGGTGGTGTGATGCTGAGGGGGAAAAGTTCCAGTTACATTTACCTCATCATGACTGACACACACACACACACACACACACAGTTTCAGGTGTGTCAGCTACCTGACAGTTGAGGCAGACTCCGCCTCCTCTGTAGCGTCCGTGGATGTCGAGGCTGGCTCTCCTCCGGTCCACCTCGGGGTCGTAGCGACAGTTGAAAGAGTGACGGTGACAGTTGCAGGCTGCAGGTAATAAAATATCCGACAGGTAAAAGCATCACAGGTGTGACTGAAAGCTCCAGAATAATTAGGTTTTGGTCTAATTAGAGTAACGACTCATTAAACCAGGTCTCAGGTGAATTATATTCAGCACTATTCTCAGTGATGCAGGGCACTTATGAAACTCCCAAGTTCAAGTATTCCTGGGAAAACTGTCCCCGGTTCATTGCTGAGATTTAGAGGAGAAAAATATGAACCAAACACCAGAAGCTGCTCCAACGAACTCAGCAGGAACAAACGGAGCAGCCGGTCTGTTCTGACCTAATAATCCACAAATCAGAGGCGGCGGCAGCATCACCATCATCATCACCATCATCATCTCTGATCCAAAAGCCTGATTTAATCTGCTGATGCAGAGAACCAGGGACACACGCTCCTGATCATTCAAGTGTTCTTATTGTCATTAATATCCAACCTCACGGATCTTTTCACAGTCCAACACACACACACACACACACACACACACACAGTGAAGCTGTGATTATCTCCTGCAGGAAGGTCTTGGCTGTGTCATCATTAGAGGTCTGACTCAAACCCTGTTTGATCTCTGCACACACTACCTGCACACCCACAGCTCCAGCTGCTGCTGCAACATCTGGACACAGAGCTCACGCTAATAACGTCACTGACAGTGGTTACTCAGGGAACTTCCACACTGAAGTAATCCTGAATAATTCCCACACAAACGTGCCTGCTGTCGGCTCAGCCTGAGACGGCGGCAGCAGAATTTCTCTCTCTGGTTTGAAAAGCTTCGTTGCTGCAGACTTCATAGATTAATTCTAGTAAAAGTTCAGCCTAAAGCAGTGTTTCTGACAGATAAAGGTTTTATCTGGCTGTCTCTGTTGGTGTATTTCTGTAGGAGAAAGGTCAGACGGTCCTCAGCCCTGAGAAAACCTCTCACATTATCAGTGTGCAGGATAAGGAGCGCTGGTTTATTGAGCCAGCGCTGCCCTGCTGCTGAGATAAGAACCAAACGCTCTCAGAGGCTCTGACTCCATGTGGGCACGTTTGTCTGGAGCTCGGCTGCATTCAGCTCTCTTATCGGGGACAAAGCTCACGCGTGTGTGTTCACGTTACACACTGAGGTTAAGTGTGGGTCACTCCTCTTCCTCTCTGCTCGGAAGGCACCGAATGAAGTCAGCTGTGTGACTCACACCTTTGTTCTCACTCCAAATCAGGAGGCGGAGCCAGCATAGATGGAGCCATAGGTGAACGGTAGGTAATATGCTGGTACTGAATATGTGTGTGCACCCTCAGACACACCTGAAGCTCCTCAGCAGTTTCTGTTGCTTTGAATCATTTCCTTCACAGGGGTTTCATCTGCTCCCCCCGTGCTGACCTTCAGTGAACCTTCTGCCTCTGCCTGCTGGTCCTTGTTAAATATAACTGCAGCTTTGATAAGAGACGGCGCCCACGTGCAGATAGAAGCAGAGGTCTGATAACACCAAACAGGAAACGGTGGTGCAGGCTGTTTCAGGATCAGTGCGTCAGCTGATAACGCTGAGTTAATGCCCTTTAACCTCCGCCGGGTCACACCTTACAGGTACTGTAAATCAGTGAGTGAGAAAACTGGGATTTCACAGCAGGCGGGAGGCAGAGGACCTGCTTGCTGACATCAGAGGTAAACCTGTGTGTCTCTCTTCCCCACACAGTACAGGTGGGGAAAAGAGACTAAAGCGGATTGGTGGGACGGATGCAGGAGTTTGTTAGTGAGCCCCTGCTGGCCGGGCCTCAGGGTTGACCCGTGCGAGCCCCACCATCCACAGAAGTTCGGTGCTTTGTGGATTGACCAGGACACCTCCTGGAAGTCTCCTAGATGAAGTGTCTGTGTAGGTTATAGCAGGTCACAGTTGTCCGCAGCTTGAAAAAGGGCGACTGGACTCCTTTTTGTTTCTTGAAGACATTTCACCTCTCATCTGAGGCCCTTTTTCCACAACGGGGTTCCGGTGCCAGTATTTGAACCATTCAGCGTTTTTTCGGTGCTCGGCCGAAAAACGGGTTCAACTCCGGCCCCGCAAACTCGCTGGTCTTGAACCAAGAACGCGTGCTGAAAGCGGCAGAAGGCCGTGACTCTGCCGTCTCAACATCAAGTTTTCTACCATATTACATGTGTATTACAGGAGAAAAGCGATTTTCACGGCTGTGAATTAGATTGGGCTCTAAGGCTGAACTTGCTGCTTTGTATCAGTTCATATCACAGATAAAAGGACACAAAGTGCGTACTTGTCGTCTTGCTCTAATCGCTGTCTGTGTTTCCCTCTGTGCTGCACACAGATGCTGCAGTAGTTTGGTTTGGACCCTAAAACGTATTTGCAGCACAGAAAGGGGAGCGTGTTCTCCCACGTTTGTGCGCTTCGGCTTCGTGTTCAGACGAGGACCCGCCCACACTCATACGTAAAGGAGCAGTTCACAGAAACGTGGTGGGAACGCGGGCCGTTCTTAAGTGTTTCTCCGGTTCATTGGATCCAGCACTGGCACGAGCACCGGCTCCTTGGCAGTGGAAATGTGGTCTCAGGCCCTGCTTACACGACACCGTTTCAAATTGAAAACTGTGTTGTTTTGATGCGTTTCGGCCTCCTCTTTACACGAGAACGCATAAAAACGATGCGTTTTGGAAATGGGGGCACTCGCACATGTGCACCATGGTTGCGACCGCTACAGAACAACAACAATCACAATGGCGGATTCATGAGTGCTTCTTCTGCTGCTCAGTCTTCTGAACTTAACTTAAACTTTAACTTAAATATCTGCGTACTTCAGGTGGCACGACTCCCAGTCAGTATTTTCCTGTTTTTGCAGTTTTATAATTTATATGGTTTGTGAAACGTCTCCGTGTAAACGGGGCCTCAAAGACTTCTTCAGTTCTCAAACCAAAGGTGGAGAGACCCAGGTATTCACACAGCAGTGGGCGTAGTCCCCTGGAGGTGGTTATGACCCTCTGTTGTTCATGTGCATAATAACATGTGCCAAGGTGTGAAAGGAGGCGCCTCCTTTCACACCTTGGTGAGACCCGGGGCAGACCCACTACATGTGGGAGAGATGAAGTCTGTGGGCTGGTTGATGCACTGGGGTCCCTGAGCTGGAGGCGGTGGGTGGGGTCCGGCAGTCTTTGGCTGCTGCCCCTCAGACCCGGAGAGATTATTTTATTAAAAAGCCAAAATACTGAGTAAAGAAACACCGACTGTTCCCGTCTGTAGGAGCAGGTGGATCAGCTCTAAATGATCTCTCAGCATGAGGCACGTCTGAACTCCTCTGATGTTACAGCTTCCTGTTTAGGAGCAGCTCTGAGGCCCCGTTTACACGAGAACGACGTGAAAATGATACTTCTTGAAAGTGGGGGCACTCGCACGTGCACACATGCTCCGATATCCACACTGCCAACTTGTGGCCTGCAGTAGGAACTGCAGCATTTCAACGTCTTGTGTCTCGGTGTGGACGGAGATCGTTTCTGAAACGTTTCTGTCTGTTTTTCAAAAATGGCAAAATGACAGTGTTTCAGCGCTCTCGTGTAAACGGGTCTGAGCGCGCTCAGCCTCATTAACCAAGGCCAGCGAGGGCTGCTGACCCAACACATGCAGCACATTCCTCTGCAGGGCCCCCACTCTGTGTCTGTGTGTGTGTGTGTGTGTCTGTGTGTCTGTGTGTCTGTGTGTGTGTGTGCTCACGTTCACACTCGTTGGCACTGTAGGTCGTGGCTGGTTTCCATGGCAGCTGGTGGTATCCGGGGCAACACTGGTCACAAGACACGCCGCAGGTGTGATGCTGGCAGTCACACTGTAACCTGTGAAGGAGGAGTCACGGGTTCACTGTCGAGATCACGAACGTTTATGAGGCTTCAGATTCAGACGCTGAAACCTGAGGCATGAACACCAATGAAGTTTTCACCGTGTTCCCATCACAGTGAGGCAGCCTGAGTGATCTGGGACAGATGCTTTAAAAATGTCTGTGTATGAGCGTAGTTACAGTATGGAAACACACTCACAAAAACTGTTTCACAACACTGTCAATGAGAGCATGTAGAAAATGTTTTAATATGAAACGAGCAAATGTGACAAAATATCACAAACACAAAAATATCAGTAAATGATCTGAATAATGAAACTTTTATTAGAACTCGTGTTAAATATGAGCATATTCTTCATTATGAGACTGACTGCAGGAGAATAAACTACACCAAGAGGCAGAAACACCTGAAAACACACACACACACACACACTGTATTCTGACACCTTTTTCTCCCGACCCGGCTTGGCCCCAGGAGATCCTGCGTTTCCAGTGGGCCAGCTCAAACAAAGGACGGCGCGGAGCCCCCAGGTCACGGACAAGGCCCCGAGGGAAAAGAGCCGGCGTAAGAGAGAGGCTGAGGCGCAGAGCGCACCAAACGCCACTGCCGAGCATCCTGTTGGCTAATGTCCAGTGACTGGATAATAGGGTTTAATATTTTTCCCGAAAATGACATGAATCAAATCCCGGGAAATGACGAGCCATTTCCCGGGAATCCCGGGAAAAAGTTTATTTATTTTTTATTTTAATTAGGCCTTCTGTAGCCTGTGTCGGCCTTAACCTATTGTGATATTGTAGAGGTAGCTTTCCAGCTATGTCCTGTTATGCCCAGTAGGGGGTAACGTCAGCTTGATTAACGCAATAAAACCTACATCTCGACATTTGAGTGCTCGAGCTATGCGGTGTTGTATCGTTCCTCAACACTCCCTTAACAAATATAATTCGAATATTCCTCCATTGTACATGGAATTATACCAAGATATTTTACAACTGCTGGTGCAAAACAATACGGTTCATCTCCACAGCATTGATAAAGGCTCAGCCACGCTGTCGTGGCGACATCTGTTGCGCTATATCTCCACCAGTGGAACGCTGTAATAGTCATTGAAAAGTTAACTACCGTACTACACTATAATATGGCATAACACAGGGCCTTGAGTAATGCACTACGACTTGGTCATTGCCATTCTGGCAACAACAAATTTATAACACCGTGTCTGAGGGTTAAAGTAGGTTCGCTGTGAATCGTCTTTTGAAAAACTGGCCGATCCTTATAGCCTAAAAAATATACATTTTACTCAACTCCATTTTAAAAGCGAAATATGTTAAATCAATCTATTTCATGATAATTTCTTCACACATTAGGCCCGTATCCTAATTCATGATTGTTAGTAAGCGGCTGCAAACGAGGAAAAGAAACACTCGAAGTTAAACAGATATTTCTTTATTGTTCAGGGCAGGCATATTTTATAGGCTATATAATGCAATATAACAATATATAATAATATAAAATTATATAATACAAAATACCTTAGGGTAAACACATTGCCTACGATTTCAACAAATTAAAGAGGAAAAAAGTACAACTGTGTAATACCTCTATTAAAACGCTTGAGATGAAGAGGCTGAAGCCTTAAACGGAGGCTGAACGTGCCTGAAATGAAGAGTAATGCTTTTCGCATTAAACGAACCATTCTCTCAATATTTCCTTAAATTTAACATTCTGAAGCTTTCTTTTCTTTCTGAAAGTCAAATCGACGCGCGCGACTTGTTTCCCGGTTTCCCGTCTAACGTTTCCCGGGAAACGGGAAATGGTTCTGATCGCATTTCCCGGGAATCCCGGATCCCGGGATTAAACCCTACTGGATAACAAGCTGGACGAACTCAGGGCCAGGATACAGTTTCAGAGGGACATAAGGGACTGCAACATCATCTGTCTCACGGAGACATGGCTGACCCCCCTCATACCGGACCACGCCGTACAGCCGTCGGAGTTCTTCAGTGTTCATCGCACGGACAGAACGAGTGAGTCTGAAAAATCAAGAGGAGGAGGTGTGTGCCTAATGATTAATAACAACTGGTGTGACAGTAGGAATGTTGTCCCTCTGAAACAATCATGTTCACCTAACCTGGAGCTCCTAACCCTGAAATGCCGTCCCCACTACCTGCCCCGCGAGTTCACTTCGGTCATCTTCAGCGCCGTCTATATTCCACCTCAGGCGGACACAAACACTGCACTATCCGAGCTACATGAGGCGATTTCCACCTATCAGCCTAACCAGCGTGATGCGGCTCTCATCGTAGCCGGGGACTTTAACAGTGCAAACTTGAAAAAGCTGATACCGGAATTGATTCAACACATCGACTGCCCCACCAGAGGAGAGAGGACCCTAGACCACTGCTACTCTCCATTCAAAGATGGCTACAAAGCAAAGCCTCTTCCGCCTTTTGGGAAGTCTGACCACACCTCTGTCCTTCTCATGCCGAAATACAAACAACGGCTCAGGCAGGAACCCCCTGCTGTGAGAGAAGTGACATGGTGGTCTGATCAAACAGAGGCCGCTCTGCAGGGTGCGTTGGATTCAACCGACTGGGACATGTTTCGCAGCAGCGCGGGCGGAGACATCGAGGAGTTTACGGAAACTGTTGTGGGATTTATTGGGAAAGTTGTTGATGACACTTCACTTAGGAGGACCATCAGGACTTTTCCCAACCAGAAGCCGTGGGTGGATAAATCTGTCCGCGACGCCCTGAGGTCCCGCACCGTTGCCTACAACTCCGGCCTCGCCTCTGGGAACATGGAGGACTACAAGGTTGCATCATACAACGTCCGCAGAGCGGTGAAAGAGGCAAAACATCGCTACGGCCGCAGACTGGAACAGCAACTACAACAGTCTGACTCCAGGGGACTGTGGCAGGGACTACGCACCATCACGGACTACAAAGCACCACACACACACCCGGTGAGTGCCGACGCTTCTCTGGCTGATGAACTCAACATCTTCTTTGCGCGCTTCGAGTCGGGAAGCCGACAGCCCGCTGCGCTCCCGGCCGGAGGGGCGGAGACACTCACTGTGACGGAGCGCGACGTGAGGAGGGCGTTTAGACGTGTAAACACCAGGAAAGCGGCTGGACCAGACGGTATTAGTGGACGTGTCCTTAAGACCTGCGCTGACCAGCTGGCACCTGTGTTTACAGTGATATTCAACCTCTCACTGAAACTGTGTGTGATTCCCACCTGCTTTAAAAAGTCCATCATAGTCCCTGTCCCAAAGAAACCACACCCCAGCAGCCCCAATGACTTCAGGCCCATAGCACTCACCTCTGTGGTGATGAAGTGTTTTGAGAGACTCATCAAGACATTCATCACCTCCTCACTGCCCACCACCCTCGACCCACTACAGTTTGCATACCGGCCAGACAGATCCACAGATGACGCCATATCCTTCCTCCTCCACAAGACCCTTTCACACATAGACACTGGTAAGGGGAACTATGTGAGAGTGCTGTTTGTAGATTACAGCTCAGCATTCAACACCATAGTTCCCTCCAGGCTGGTCTCTAAGCTGCTGGACCTGGGCCTGGGCCCATCCCTGTGCAGGTGGGTTCACAGCTTCCTGACCAGCAGACCACAGGTGGTACGAGTGGGTCACCTCACCTCATCCTCCCTCACCCTCAACACTGGATCCCCCCAAGGCTGTGTGCTCAGCCCTCTGCTGTACTCACTGTACACCCATGACTGCGAGGCCACGTCAGAGTCCAACGTCATCATCAAGTTTGCTGACGACACTGCTGTTGTGGGACTAATCTCTCACAATGAGGAGACAGCCTACAGGAGAGAGGTCTCCCGCCTGGAGAACTGGTGCCAGGAGAACCACCTCCTGCTCAACGTCAGCAAAACAAAGGAACTGATCGTGGACTTCAGCAGGAAGCAGCAGAGGGACTACCATCCACTTGTCATCAGTGGTGCTGAGGTGGAAAGAGTGGACACTTTCAAATACCTGGGAGTGACCATCTCACAGGACCTGTCCTGGACTCATCACATAAACATCACTGTGAAGAAGGCCAGACAGCGTCTCTACCTCCTCAGGCGGCTGAGAGACTTCAAGCTCCCACTCAAGGTGCTCAGGAACTTTTACACCTGCACCATCGAGAGCATCATGCGTGGGAGCATCACCACCTGGATGGGAAACTGCACCAAGCAGGACTTCATGGCCCTAAAAAGGGTGGTTCGCTCAGCTGAACGGACCATCAGAACCACCCTCCCCAACCTGCAGGACATTTACACCAAGCAGTGCAGGCTGAGGGCCATGAAGATCCTAAAACAGCCCAGCCACCCCGGACACTCTCTCTTCTCCCTGCTCCCATCAGGCCGGCGTTACCGCTGCCTGAGGGCTAAGACTGAAAGGTTGAAGAAGAGTTTTTACCCACAAGCCATCCGTCTGCTCAACTCTGAGCCCTAACTGGACCATTATTGCACAATGTAAATATTATAATTTATAAAAGTGTGTATAGTGTATAGTATATAGAGTATATTGTATAGTGTGAATTACTTTTTTATTCTTATTCTTCTTATTTATATGTGTGTGTATATATGGTTGCAGGTACAAAATACATTTCACTGTGCATTGTACTGTGTATAACTGTGCATGTGACAAATAAACACTATTTTAATCTTAATCTTAATCTTAATCTTAATTTTAATCTTAACAGACGCGCACACACACACACACACACACACACACACACACACACACACACACACACACACACACACACACACACACACACACAGAGCCTGGTGTATTTTGGGTAAAAACATCTGACCCTTCCTTGACTGCAGCTGCCTCCTTACCATCACAGACTCAGAGGAGGACACACACCCCCCAAGCTGTGAGAGAGTTCATGCCCCCCCCATGGTCCGAGTGTGATGGCTTCGGCCGGCTTTAATCGGATTAGCGCGCAGCCCGCAGAGTGGGACCAAAACACAGCAGGAGGAAGCAGAAACAGGGAGCAGAGGGAACGAAGCTGAAGAAGAAGATCATCCTCTGAACATCAGCTGATGTCAGAGGGCTGTAACTCTGAGGGACCCTCAGAGGATCCATCACACAGCTTCACGTTAGCTTCCAGAGGTTCTCTGCAGACACGGAGACTCCGTCCTTCCACACGAGGAAACTGCTTCTCTGACCTGACTTCATGAAGCGTGGATTTGTTTACAGGTAACCAAATAACTGTGGATCCATACGCCACTAATTCACCTGCTCACAAAAATCTACCTGCTGCAGAACAGACATCACCAAATTGGGGAGGGCCAACAGGAAGTCAGTATCAGGTTTGGCCCTGCGCTCTCAGAGACAGCTGTAACACATCGAGGGCACCTGAAGAAGGTTCAGATCTGAATCCCATCAGGATCATCATCCAAATATATTTTCAACACTTCCAACAGCTTAAACTTCTTCAGGCGCCCTCGCTGTGTTACAGCTGTCTCCTCTTCTTCATCCACATCACAACCATCACTGAACTGTGTGTGTGTGTGTGTGTGTGTGTGTGTGAGAAAGGTCGATGTGCTGAGCTGATTGTGTTTCACCTTCAGCTGCATTCATGCAGTAACTCTCCATCACCTTTTCCTTTGACCTTCCTCCTCTGGAGGTCAGCTGCGTCGAGGAAACGACTTTCAATGGAGGGTTTCCACCCAGCTCACCACTTCCTGTTTGGACGGCTGTGAGCCCGATGCTGGTTTAACCTGTTCATGACTGAGTGTTACACACTGGGTGGAGGGCGACAGAATATCTGATTATTTGGTGTTTGTTTTGGAGCTTTTCTCTCAGGTTTCACGTTTTATGGGAAACGTGTGTTCAGATAAAGTGTGAATGACTCTGATGATGAACTGCAGACGCAGCTCAGCCTTCAGCCCGTCAGGTGTGTTTACAGCAGGAATGACCTCCGGGCCTCGGAGGCAGTGTTTGCAGCAGAGTGACGTCTGTTTGTAATCTCTCTGCCTGCATGCACGCGCAGGCTCACCTGCACACACATGTTGGGTGTGAATCCGCCTTTTCAGACTGCTGTAGGCCTCAGCTGCTGGGGGGTTCCCATGATGCACTGAGTGTTTCTTTTCATTCACCTCTTTCACTCTGCATTTAATCATTAGTTATATTAATCTCTGGCTCTCTTCCACAGTGGGCCTTCTGTGTTTGTGTGAAAAGTGATGCACTTTGTTTGAGGAGGGACACTCGGCACGCTGTAAACCTGACGGGACTCGTGTGCAGCCGCTCGCTCGGTCTGACGCGTTCGGCACCATCTGCTCCCACTTTGCTGCACCGGCTTCAGTTCGGGCTCAGAGCGGAGGCACACCTGCGTCCACAGAGCCGGCGTGTGTTAAACACTGTGGGAGGCGGCCGGCCTCGTGTGTTTCTGACAGGTGTCCCAGAGTGTCAGTCTAATAAAAGCTGTGTGTGTGTGTGTGTGTGTGTGTGTGTGTATTATACCTCCACAGTTTAACGAGCCACAGTCTCACCTTTATGATTCATATTCAGGGATTTTTGCTTCTATATTAAATCTACGTGTGTCATAACCACGGCGATCCTGCCTGAAACCCTGCACTGTGACCTTTAACCTGCAGCAGAAATCTAACTACACGGCGCAGTGACGCAGACTCACGTGCTGCTGATTCCTGCTGTGCCGTTCCTGCATTTATCACAGAGAATGAGAATCATCACATCCTTATAAGGAATGACAGCATCAGCGAGACTCTCAGATGTCAGCTGATTCCTGGAGGGAAACTATCGGCATGTTTGCCTTTATGCAGGAGAGAAAGATGATTTTTCCACTGAGCTAAACTGACCTCAGAACACTGTTTAAACACTCTGCTCTGCTTTGTTAGTGACACTCAGCTGATTGCAGCTGTGGTCCAGCAGAGGGTATAAAGAGTGTTCGGGGGGACTGTGGTATTTTAAACAGAGGGATGGAGCAGCTGTTTGGTTTATATTCTAATCAAAATGTTTAAAATATTCCTATAATGAGATAAATGAAGGCTGGGGGAACAGAACAGGTCACGCCGCTTCGTGCCGGCAGGTGTCGGATTGATGGGAACGCGGGATAAAGGAATTCTAATAAATCCCTCGTGACCTCATCGTGGTCGTCTGCTTCGCGTCAGAGCGAAGGAATGCAGGGGGGCGAGATGGGCCTGGACTCTGTCGGGACGTCCTGCAGGTGTGTGCAGGCTGCAGGTGAGCGAGCGCTGCAGTGCTGAGCTCAGCAGCAGGTTAAAGGTAATGAAACACAGATGATGAAGCTGACATTTAACACTAGATGCTCAGTGGTTCTTCAGTAGAGACATTTCTATTTATTTTTATTTAGCCGTCATTTGAAGGCTGATGCAGGTTTTTAGGTCTGCGTGAGTTTCCACACATTAGACACTAAAACAAAGAGTTCAGGAGCAGATCGTAAGGTTCTCGGTCCCTTCAGCTTCATCAGCCTGACCCTTCGTCTCTCTCGAGCTGCTTCTCGTTTTTATTCCCTCCACTTCTCCTTTTCCATCTCACAGGTGAAGCTGTAGAGGAGTTATGTGGAGAGAAGCAGGTAAGCATGGATTCATGCACGAATGTGTGTTTTTGGGCTGCACGCCGAGGACGCCACACTGTCCTGGTTCCTGTTTCTGCTCACGTTCCTGCTCACAGCAGCCAGGACGGCGCTCAGGGGAGCAGGAACATCTCAGGGCTGCAGCTCTGACTGCACCGATGTGCGATTAACACCATTCACTGTGAGCCTAAAGCATGCAGAGCACTTCCTGCTGTGAGCTACACGTGCAGCAACCAAAGGAAAACCATCAGGATTATAAGAAATATTTTCGTTTACTTTAACTGGATCATTTTTCTTATCTATCAATCAGGAATATAGAAGAAAGCCGTATTTGGGTGGATCGCAGTGTTAATTTTGACAGCAAATTTTGATTTCGTTTTAGTCATAATTTAGTCATCTGAATAGTTTTAGTTTTAGTCGAAGAATTAACACCACCTTCCTGAGATAATCCGACGCGCTCTGAAAGGTACAGGGCAGTGTTCAGGACTAAGATTATAAAGGCTAATCCACCGCGGTGTGGAGATTTTCTCTAAACACAAACTGGGAAAAACACTTTACCCTGCATGACATTAAAATGCTGACCTTTGCATGGAGATCTGGGTGACTGGTTTGCAGATGCTGTTTAAGATTTGTCGTGTTTTTACCTGAGATAGTCGCCCCACATGGTTTACACATCGTTTAGTTTGTCACAGCATCAAAGGACAAATGTGTCCATAATCGGCTCTTCTCTTTCTCCCTGCTGACATTGTTTACATCACTTAGTTCTATCGGAAGGAACGACCAATCACAGGCTAGTTTGGTCTTCCCGGGTTTAGAGCAAATTTGTACGACTGTGCATTTGATTGGATGTTTTCCTAACTTGTCCCGCCCTGTCACAAAATTAAATCAGTTCTGATTGGATTTCGTCCCTGCCAAGTATTTTCCTCTCGTTTTCATTCGTTGACAAAAGTGTCAGTTAATTTCGTTATCATTTTTATCCTTTTAGGTAGTTTTTATTTAGTTATCATCTTGTTTTTGTCATGAAAAAAAGGGTCGTTGACGAAAACTATGATGAAAATATTTCATCAATGAAATTAACACTGCTGGATCGTGCTTGTGTGTGTAGTTTCAGTCCAAAGCTCCAGGTGGAGCAGGAAAACCCGGCTGGAAAATATTCAGACCTGATTTTCTGCAAAACGTCCAAAGAAAAACGTGTGTTCACATGCATCTCATAAGAGCTCAGAACACGAATCTTTATTCAATGAGGAGAAACTTTCTGCAGCAGAATATTTGCTGCTCCCAGCTTCATCAGCCTGGGACAAAGCAAACAATAAACCAAGCAGCTAAACAGAAATATCAGAACAATCTGAAGCTCTCAGTGAGGCCGGAGACAGGCCGGAGACTGAGCCCCCTGCATCTCTTTATCAAGTGTCAATTAAAGCACAGCTTAAATATCTGCAGGATGTCAGGATGACAGCGTAAAGCATCCCAGCAGCTGGGGGCTGCTCCCAGCCCCCCATCCCCAAATCTCTCTTTTCCTCCCAAATTAATCATGTGTAACAGCAGCTCTGCATCAGGCAGATTTCTTCCATGAGTCTGTGTGTGTGTGTGTGTGTCTGTGTGTCTGTGCATGTGTGTGTGTGTGGTTCGTATCTGTGTGTGTTTTAAAGAATGGGTGATTATTTGCATTACAGACAGGCAAGACATATAGAAACATACAGCAGGACTGCAGGTCTGTGCATGCACACAGAGAGGTACACACACACACACACACACACACACACACACACACACACACGTGGGTTAAAACAAGCTCTGTCTGCCCTCCGTAAAGACTAAATAAAGAAGATGAGTTTTTATTTGCAGACTGTTAGACATCTTTGTCTCCATCGTCCTCGGTGTCTCAGAGAGCCTACGTCCTCTCTGTACACACTCGCTGTGGCTCCGCTGCTCAGCGTGTACCATCACATCACGACCAGCTTGGCTGTGATTTACTGATACTGTGTAGCTGCTCAGACCACACAGTGATAACTGCAGTTCAGTGAGCAGCTGCAGGTTTCCTGAGGCCGCGCTGAATGCCAGCTTTACCCTCATGTTCCAGCACAGGTTCAAACACGTCTCGTGTCTTATTTGCGCTGCAGGTATGTCATCGTGGAGACCTGACAGCTCTGGCACGGAGCGACACCCCAGACAGGAGTAATTGAAGCCCTCGTGGTTCAGTGCAGACTCGTAGCTCGGGGGAAACGAGTGTTGTAATTTGCACTGGTGACTGTGTGCGCTCAGATGTGGGCAGCAGTGTGGGCGCAGACACACAGATTCAAGCGTGTGTGTGTGTATTTAGACTCTTACTTGTAGGGGTTGTTGGGGTCTTTGGCGTCGCAGGCCTCAGCGTGTCCGTTGCACACACAGCGTCCTCCAATGCTGATGTCTTTGATGCTGTAGTAATACTACAGAAACACACACACAGCAGGAGTTACGATCATGACGCAGTTTCAGACACACACTGACACACAACTGCCTTCACAGCTCCGCTCTCATACTTATATCACAGTATTTCATTCAGCTGATACTTTTTATTCTTTACAAAATAAAAAAGCAAAGAAATGAAAATCTGGAACATTCTGTCGCCCTTTGCTTAATCAATACTCACACTGAGGTTCAGAGGAATCGGCCACCGAGATAAGGCAGGAGAAGCCACTGAAGTTAAACATCAATCGCCCCGTTCTGCAGAGCCTTACCTGAAGAGTATCTGTGCAAGTTTCAGAAGCTTTCAAATCCAAATGACTGAGGAGCAACGAATTCATCGAAAAGTTGATCAACCGAGGAAAATAGAAACGCTCGTGCTGCAGCAGCTGCTCATCACCTGCTGACACTCCGGGTACTGTTTCAGCATCGATGCCCAGGGTACTGCTCCAGACCGGATCGTGACGTACAACAAAGAACAAGACATCCAGACATGGTGCAGCTGTGGTAGAGGGTGTAGGAATGTCAAATCGAAGCAGATGACCGTAGTTTGAGTCTGATCTGGGAGTCATTCTCCATAGTTTTAGAATTTTAAAAGCCCTCAAGGTCCATAAAGCAGCAAGAAGCCAATTAAAACCCCATCCCTCCGTCCATCTGTCCATCCGTCCGTCCGTCCATCCATCCATCCATCCAACCATCCATCCGTCCATCCATCCAGACTCTGGCACAGGGTCTCCTCCAAGTTGGATATATAACACCTCACCCAGGAGGTACGCAGGTGTAATGTTCAGATGATGAAGCAGGAGCACCGGCTCTGCTCAGGACTCAGTTCTAATGGAGAATCCAGACACCCTTCAGAGGAAGCTCATTTCATACCCAGAGCTCAGGAACGTCAACATCACTGAAGATGCTGCACCAATCCGTGTTTGTCTACTCAAAATCCAGTTCGGTAACAAGGGGCAGTGATAAAGTATCTCTCTGTGACGAGTTGGAGCCGCGGTTAAAGACACGGTTATCTTAACACGCAGAGAGGAAACAGGTGTAACCTGCCGGTGTGGCTCTGTCCAAAGGTAAACAGATTTCTGCCTAGCTAAAGCTAAAGCTAATCTTCGCTCTGATTTAATCTAACAGCTCTGAGGTGTAAGAGTCTCATATTAATTTGGGATACACAGTAAATATTCCACAAAATGTCCAGACTACATGTTCCTACATAAACTACATAACACACTGCATGCTGGGTCCTCTTTAAGCCTCAGGCAGCGACGGCTGCACAGGCTGAACAGATGACACATGAATCCATTCAGTATCGTTTCTGAGCATGAAGCTATAAACAGCCAGCGGCAGTCAGCCGGAGCTCGGTGGTTACAGGGTGACGGGTCTGCTTACCCTGCGGGTGACGGTGGGGTCGCGGAGCGCCTTGCCCATAAGATGACCCAGCAGCGTGTTGGTTCTCAGGAAGCGGAGCCGGATGTTCGTGGCCTTCGTGAACTCCCTCAGCACCGGCGAGTACGAGAAGTTCATCGCCCCCGGGCGACCGTTCACCAAAGACACGACGATCTGAGGCCACCGGGCGGGAGAACAGAGACACGGTTAGATAAACGCCGCATTCACGGCCTTTTATCGGACCTACCTGCAAACACCTGTCCTCCAGCTAGCCCCTCCCTTTCTGAACATTATTCAGTCATGCACACATTCTGTTTCTACGTCCTGCTCAGTATTTTTATGAAACTGTCAGGTACCCGGGGCCTGCACAGGTGCTGGAAACCACGTCATGGTGACGCTCTCCTTAATCCTTTAACTTTTATCTCATTAACAGTTGTTACAGTTCTTCATTTTTGGACTGAATTTACAGTTAAATGATGTTTTAATGACACCTGTCATCGAACTGCATCTGTATTAAAGATGATGAGCAGCAGAATGGTAACATTTTCAGAGAAACGATTTTCTTTCTTTCCAGAAAATGAGCCGACAGCAGCCGGCTGGCCTGAAACTACTCCTGATTTTAATCATTTATTATTCTGATTCTAATCATTTTATTCTATTGTAGCGACCCACGTCCGTCACAGCGTCTACAGTTAGTGCACAGACAGAGAAACGGCTCTTTAACGCCGGGTTTGGAAAATGATTACAGAGCTTCGCTGACTTTTCAAACAGATCAACGAGTCACTGATGACATCACAGCGAAGCAAACGCCTCACCTCTCCGTTCTCCAGCGGCACGATGCGGGAATATTCGGTGCTGCAGATGATGTCGTCATCGTGGCTGATCCTCTCGATGGTGCTCTGTCCAAAACGCTCGATGCAGTCTCTCTTGGAATCTACACACACACACACACACACACACACACACACACACACACACACACACACACACACACACACACACACACACACACACACACACACACGTCTCAATGATCCACCTCAGTTTAATAATTAGAGGATGTTCTGGGTTTGTGGACATCTGCTCTCTCACCAGCTGCCCTCCTCAAACGCACCACAGCTGGAGTCATAATCTCCAGCTGTGCGTTTGCTCTAAACCAACATCTGTTTATTTGTTTCCACACAGGAATTCTGGGTGATGGTAAATTCAGTCCAAAAAGAGGTGAACACGCTTTCTGAAGTGAATTATTAAAGAATCTGGTTTGTGTCTCCTCAGCAAACATTTATACACTGCTTTGAGACATTAATACCAAGGCAGCCGCTCCTCTGAGTCCCTCCTCTATCTTCTCCAGATGGTGGTCCTGGTTCTGCTCTCCATCTGCTGCAGAACCAGGACCACCATCACCAGCTGCAGTCTGACATGGAGGAGGAGGAGTCTGACCTCAAAGGAGGCAGCTGAGCGACACCGAGGAAACCTCTCGCTGTAGACCTGATCTACAGCGACTCGCAGGCCCTGGAAGCCACACAGAGGCCTGCCGGCCACACACACACACACACACACACACATACACACACACACCCAACAAAAGCTACTGCAGTCCAAAAACCTGGCAGAGGTGCAGGATCACAGTTTCACTGGGGCCATAGTGGGATGCTGTGATGTCAGCAGGTGTGGGAGTGGCTAAAAGGTATTTTTTCCATAGAAATTGCCCTAAATACTGCCAGTACCTGACCCTCTGAACTGTAGGCTGATCTTAAAGAGGTACCACAGCAGAACCAGCAGCAGAACCAGCAGTAGAGCCAGCACTGAGCCTGCAGAGATCTCAGAGCTGGCAGTGATGGATTCTGCAGGAGGGCAAGATCAAACCGAAGCATTCGTTCACATTAAAATGTATTAAATTAAATAAGCTGTCACGTTTTAATTGATCTCACACCGTCCTCCACAGTTAAAGTTTTAATGATGCAAATAAATTGCTCCAAACCCCGCCTGCTGGTTAAACATCAAGCTGCGACCTGTCTACAAACACTCCTGGAATTCCCCTGCAGCTCACCTGGACTGACAGCTGTCACAGCCAACCAGCTGGCAGCCCTATGATGTAATCCCCCCCTCCCCCGGGCCTCAGTGCTGCTGTTTAATGGAGATTAGAGGTTAAACTGACCCGAGGAGGTCAGGATGAGGCGATGCTGATGGACTCTGTGTCATACTCACAGGCGAAGTACTGCCAGGGCTGGTAGGTCTGCCCGAAGTCAATGGATCTCTCCAGAACCCAGAGGTCAGGCCGGGGAGAGTTCGCAAATTTGATCAGCACGTAAGCCACATGGAAGAGCTGCAGAGACACGAAGAAGAAACAGATTTTTACTGGTTTGGACCTTCGATGTAGGAGAGGCAGGACTCAGCTCTGAAGCAGGAAGAGGATAAAATGGGACAGAACTAAATTAAAAATGAAAGGAATGAATATTAGAGTAAAGAAAGGAAAGCAGATGAGGAGGAAAATCAGAGTATGAAGAGTTTACAGGTAAATGAAAACCAGAGAAGCTGCCTCTAATAAAACCGTCACTCTGACCCGAACAGCTGACCTGTACGGTCTCTGCTCCCCGAGGAGACGTCACGTCTGATCGCCCGCGTCCTGTTACACACGATGTTACGAGTTTCTGACAAAGCTGATGCTGAGCTCCTAATGAGCACCAGATGCTCCTGCAGCCCTGCGGCTTCTCTGGACAGCTTTTCCCTTCGACCCGTCATCCCTCGCTCATTTCCTGAAGCTGCTTGGACAGTGATGACAAACTGCTGTGTGTCCGACCTTGAAACGATTCCCCAGCTGTACCAAAACAAACTGAAACAACAATGGAAGCTGATCACGTCCTGCGGGAGGCTGCAGCTCAGTGCTGATTGGTTCATATTGTAGTTCTCCAGGCTCCCGTCCTGAAAGTCTCAGTCTTTGGTCCCATGATACCTAAAAATAACTGCTCATTATCCACGAGAGCAGGAGGAGGAATATCAGGAAAATGCTGGTCCTGAGCTTTTAAAAGATCTCACTTTGAGTTTGATTAACGTGAAAATGAAGCAAACTTGGATTTCTAAAGACACGAACTGTAACATCCTCAGTTTGAGGATCCTCGCTCCCCTTCAGGAATCGGCCCCACACATCACAGACCCAACAAGCACCGAACTGTTAGCAAACGAAGCCGACACCTCTGAGTCTTCATGAGTTCGTGTGGGGGTGCAGCGCCGGCTCATTACCACCAGCTACACCACTGCAGATGGAAAGAAGAACCCCATCCACCTCCATCCACCTGCAGAAGAAGAGTTCATGCTCAGCGTGCTAACACCTGCAAAGGTTGTAGTTTTTTTTCACAAAGGATCAGAGACGCAGACCTGAATGTTTCTGCTGCCTTAAATCAAGCTTTACAGTTATGAACACATTAATAAATGAGCAGACCTGCTGAAGGTCCGTCTCACACAGCCTTTGATCAGCTGGCATCAGACCTGTGAGCTCCCACTTCCTCCTTTCACAGTGAGCACCGTCAGACGTGATGAGAACAGAGAGGAGGACGGGGGCAGTCCATCCATCTATTCAATTTTCAATTCAATTCAATTTTATTTATATAGCGCCAAATCACAACAAACAGTCGCCTCAAGGCGCTTTGTATTGTGGGTAAAGACCCTACAATAATACAGAGAAAACCCAACAGTCAAACGACCCCCTATGAGCAGCACTTGGTGACAGTGGGAAGGAAAAACTCGCTTTAACAGGAAGAAACCTCCATCAGAACCAGGCTCAGGGAGGGGGGGGGTCATCTGCTGAGGGGGGAGAGACAGAGATTAATAACAATTAAGTGTTGGACCATCTGTCCAACACTTTGTCTCAAACCGGTAAACTGCTCATTTAAACACCAAAGTCAGTTCCATTCATTTAAATAAAGCTCCATATTTCTGTTCCTGGACTCAGAGCAGCTTTACATGATTCACAGCTCAGAATAATCCTTCTTTTTTGGGACCGTGGGCCTCAGAGCAGAGCATCCAGAAACATCAAAGCAATTCTTGTTGTAAAAGATCGATTTCTGTCCTTTAACCTGCTAAAGAGTTTCACTTCAGCTGCCTCCACATAAACCTTCCTGCTGCACATGAACACGTGTGTGTGTGGAAACAGAGTGAGGCCTCTCCGCTCCTCAGAGGGTTAAAGGAAGTCACCTGAAAACACACGCCTGTCAAAAAGCTGATGTCAGATGTTCAGCTGTGGCTGCAGCTGCAGGACGATCAGAGACGTCCCCACAGATCTCAGAGCAGCGCATTCATGTCTACACGGCTGATGGTTGCTCCTTTCCGAGGTGATGCAACCACAGCAGGAAGTTTACCTTCATTAGAGAGGAAATATGAGACTTCATCATGAAGTCATCTGTCTGTCAGCCTCCTCTTCCTCCGTGTGGATCTGTCTCTGCTCGCGCTCTCTCACTTTTTACATGCTGTGGTCACAAGTATTAATAACCAGTCAATAAAGGGTTAATGTCCTAGCCACAGAGGTTTGATGTACCACATCTGCTGCAGAGACACGCAGTCAGTGGGGTTAGGTTACCTGGTGACTCTAAATCACCCACAGGTGTGAGTGTGAATGATTGTCTGACTCTCTGTGTGAGCCCTGCGACAGGCTGCCCACCTGTCCAGGTATACCCCGCCTCTCAGCCTGTGACAGCTGGGATAGGCTGCAGCCCCCGTCACCCTGAAAAGGATCAGCGGAACAAGATGGATGGATGGATACCTTCAACCTGCATTCTCTGTAATGTCCAGCAGGGGGCTCTGGCTGTAAAAAGACATCTGATTGGATAGAAGGCTGTGAGAAAATCAGCTGATCTCTGAGCTCGGTGAACTCTTTCCCAAAAGAAACAGGAAGTTCATGTTGGAGATGTTGGTCCCGTTAGAGTCGGGAAGCTGAGGAGGATTTAAAACTGAAACACGGCGATGGTGAAAATGCACAGTTCAGCTTCATTATTGCTTCTAACATCACGAACGTCAGGTATATTTTACCTGATATACCCGATAACTCATGCATCCCATCAACATATATTAAAGTACAATGATACAACGTCTCATAAAACAAGAAAAGCTGCCATCGGGGGGCGCTAATTTCCTTCAGGATCAATAAAGTATCTCTAAAAAGGCCCTAATATCAGTGAAAAAATTCCTAAAAATGATAATAAAGGGAGCTTGTTGTTGGGTCTGCCCGTTCCCGGGACATGTCGGGTGAAGGTGCAGCCTCCCTGCAGCACTGACACCTGTCAGTGATCAGCTGACCGTCACGTTTCTGAGCAGGTGAATGGTGCGTGCAGCAGCACAGTGATATTTGCTTTAAGAACCAAGAAGCTGAGCCTGAATATTCTGACCTGGTGGAGGTTCAGAGGTCATGCACCCCTGTGGACATGCTGTGGTCTGATTTTTAATCTGAAGCTGGCTCAACAAACCGCAGCGCTCGGCCTCTGAGCCCTCGGTCTGTCTCCGGCGCTCTGCGGGAGCTCGTCTGAAAGGCTTTGACCAAAAGGTCTCGCTGACCTTTTTCCAGCCCCTCCGCAGGAGCTACGGATCGGTGACGGCCCCCCCTGAATGCTGCCTGACGACCAACCACACTCACAGCATCAGCAGGCAAACTGATGGAGAGAAGATTCAGACTGAAAAAGAAACTTTATGGAGCTTTAAATGTCTTTTTATTAAAGGAGAGTCTGAGTTAAAGCAGCTTTAATCTCATCACATTCAGACTGTTTAAAAGCTTCTACAGGACGCTTTGTCTCTCACACACATGCAGACACGGCACTAAGACCATGATGTGACCTCACAGGAGAGGACGTTACAACCTGACTGATCTGCGATGAAGGAGATGAAGCTCAGCTGATGTTCCACAGAGAGCAGCATTAAGATAGTTCACTGACCCCCAGTCTTAGCTAACTGCATCTGAGGTTTAAAACCCTGTTTCTGAGCGTCCTGACTGAGCTGCAGCAGCGCTCACACCGACTCGTCATAGATACTGATAATAAGCTTACACATACACACCAGCTCATCCTAAATCAGTGCTTTGGAAACATCAGCGTAAGTCGTTGTTTGGGGTCAAACAGGAGCTGCAGGATTCATTTGGAGCCTGCAGGTCATTCAGACTCAGCGCGAGCTTCAGGGACTGCACACCATTATTAATCTGTCAGAAAAATGCTGCTGGAGATGCTCCTGTGATTAAAACCTTATCGAAAGGTTCACACGCCACGTCCCACAGGGCTGCGCCTGCAGGGGACGGAGCATATCCAACACCATCACGAGTAAAAGGTTGGAGGATTTTAACCTTTAAGAGCCTGCAGGGACTCGACACACCTGACCTCCTCCTCCTCCTCCACACCTGGAATAAAGAGCAACTCTTCAAACATTTAATAAATGACAACATGCAGAAGCTTTAAGCTTTTAAATCAGACAAACACCAGCCTGCACACACGTTTACACTCAGACTGTGTGTGTGTGTGTGTGTGAGACCCCTCACTGGTTTAATAATTGTACACATTCCTGGTGGCTCCACATTCCCGGTGCCTCAGGTAACTATGGCGATAAGGCCGGAGACACACAACAAAGGGACAGCAGGACGGAGGAGGAGGCGGGACACGTTTGAATAAGCACCAATCAGAGAGCGATAAGAAGGTCACCTGATGAGCTTGGTCTCGAGTTCACCTTTCACTGAAATAAAGCAGCAGCTGAATCGTGTTCCCATGCACGTGTGTTTTGTCCTCCTTCAGTCTCTGTTAACAGAACCGTTCTAAGCTGGACTGACGGTGAAGAACCAGAGATCCTCAGAAGGAACGACCCAGCACCTGAAGCTGCTGCTCAGTGTGGTCCAAACTCTCCTACAGAACATAGAGATCAAAAATGACCTTTCTGAACAGCCACATGCTGGTAAGTTTACCCAGAATGCACTGCGTGAGGGTTTTCTCCTGGGTACCAAAGCTCGTTTCTGCTCCTCTACGTCACTGACATTAAACTGGTTCCTCTAGTATTTAAGAGCAGAGCCTTCAGTCCCATCTTATCTTAAAGACCTCATAGTACCGTATCACCCCAATAGAGCACTTCGCCCTCAGAGCTCCGGGATACTTCAGCAAGCAGACTGGAGCTGCCAGGAATCGAACCACCAACCTTCCAATTACTAGATGAGCCGCCCCTTTTTCAATAAACTTTGGTGGCTTATTGAAGAGTGAGTCCAGGAGACAAGGAGCCGAACTGGACACGTGAACGATCTGCAGGAAAGCCTAAACTCCGCTCAGGGGCGGAGCCTGCTGCACCTCACGTTTGGAGGTGAACAAAAGGAAAAGAAGAAAAAAAGAGGAACAGAAAATAACCCGGCCATGATTCCCATGCTCGAGTCTCCGTCATCAAACTGCCTGAACAAGTCATTTCCCCACACACACTTCAGAGGCCTTTCCTCACAGCTCACACAGAGCTACACAAACTACACCCCCCACAGATGTCCTGCTGGATGTGCGTGAGATGCTTCTCCACAGTCAGCCCGGCGGGTGGATTATTGCGGCATCCAGAGAGGAGGTGGTGGAGAGAGGGCGATCAGATGATGGTTCTGTAACGACGTGCGCAGCAGCTGCACAGATGTGTTCCCGCAGTGACTCGAATCCATCTCACAGGTCAGGATGGTTACTCAGACCAAAGCCTCGTCCTGCTGTTCAGTCAACTCCTCAGAGGACGGGACGGCCAAACGCTCGTAAAGCCTTTATTACAGAGAGAGGACCCACACGCAGGACGCAGACAGAAACGCTGAGCCTTTATTGGCTGGCAGAGACACACAGAGTCCATTTGGAAACCAAATGAAGACCAAAGATCTGCTTCCCTGCCCCTCAGCGGCTCACCTTTATCACGGCTCACCTTTATCAGCACAGGGGCGGGGGGGCATCAGTATTTCCATAAGCACCTTTAAACGGAGGAAAGGCATCGGCCAACCAAATTCATCAAGGACTGGGCCACGATCCCGCCTCACAGTTACAGCCATCAGCTTCCTGGACAAATCTGGATCCATTACACACAGTCTGTGTTCTAATCCGGATTATAATCTGTGTAATCCGAGCAGCAGATCCCGCAGAGCCGGGCCGAGGAGCAGCTGCTGAAAACTCAAAAACGCTGATTTACCCCTCGTAAAGTTTAGCGATGCAACTCCAGAGACGCCAGCTGCTGTGTGTGTGTGTGTGTGTGTGTGTGTGTGTGTGTGTGTGTGTGTGTGTGTGCCTCATTCCTCACATTCCAACTCAGAAACCGTGTTTCTCTCATTCCTTTTCCAGCACGTATTTATCTCCAGGTCTTCTCTCAGGATAAAAATCTGAGAACTATTCCACACCTTCCAGGACGTCCTTACCTCAGATTTTCTGGAGTTTCCGAAGCTCCGGCACCAGGAGAAATGTTTCCAAATGGATAGAAAACCGTAACATCTTTAAGGTTCCTGAGAGACAAACTCAGAAGTGCAACACAACCTGACCCTGAGAAAAGTTATGAAGTTAATGCAGGAATCTCCGTCTAATTCTCTGCTGGAATTCCAAACCAGAATTCCCACCCTGGAAAACTCTCTCTGCTGCTCTCGGATTTCACTGGGAACATTTTCTGGCAGCTTCAGGTTTCGCTGTTTGAAACGAGGCGCCTCTTTAAATGCATCAGCTCGGCTGAACCTGATAATGAGAACAAACGTTCCAAATCCGCACAAAAAGAGGCCAGAAAACAGGAATGATGTTTCCTTCATCGGGCTGCAGGTCATCAAACAGTGTAACAGGTTCAAAGCCCAAACAGACTCACACTCAATACAAACCTCCACATTTAAGTCCAGTTCAGCCCACGTTAATGCAGTTCGGCTCTGTGTGTGTTTGTGTGTGTGTGTGTGTGGTTTTCCCATGTTTAAAGCAGGATGCACTGATCTGATCCCTGGACTGGATATTGGCCATTGATCCGATTGGAGCAGAGGGTCGGCAGTTTGCAGGGATTTCACGCTGCTACAGCTTTTCTTTGTACCTTAAACACAAACTGATCACCATGACTCACCCCCACCCCCACCCCCACCCCACCCCCGAAGACAGCACCCTGCTGACTCTTTATGTTTGCAGGGATGCTCTTCTATCCTTGCTACAGGAAGCTGACCTGGATCTTTACCTGGATCCATCTGCTCCATCTCTGAGAGCAGAGAGGAAGGTTGCTTGGTCAGGGTATTTATATGTATGTGTCACATTTTATTTGACAAAGTTATTAAAGCAAATTTAGGAATACAGCTCATTAGCATAGGTAACATCAGTACTCAGCACCACACCTGCAGGTCAGGTGACGCTACTGCAGGTGGGAAAGGGTGAAAAATGAAAGAACTCATCAGTGGAGCTCCGGCTGAAGCTCTGAATCTTTGTTCGCCTGCTGTCTCCGAACACATGAAGGCGATCTCTCCATCGAACCGCCGTCACCAGCAAACGTCAGGAAAAGGTGGAAAAGGTGCAGAAACTGTCGGATGCAGCTCCTGCTTCTGTTCTCCATCAGCACTGATTTTTACAGTCCTGACACACAAATGCACAAAGATCTGAGATAAGCCTGGAGTGAAACAGTTTAGGTAGCCTCAGGTTCAGCAGGAGATCTCCCACATTCACAGCTGGAGATGTTAGCCTCCAGCTAACAGACCTGTTAGCATGCTACCATCTAACTCCTCCGTAAACACACAAAATTTATTTATAAAAATGTATTTATAAAATTTTCAGCGAGTGCATCCATGCACACGTTTGATCATAAAAGCTGATTGTGATTCCTCTACAAACTGTCTGAGGGTTAAATTGTGGCTTCAGAGTCCGGTGATGCTGTGAAACCCCCCACCCTGCAGCTCCAACCACAGCTGGTGTCTAACCAGCCTGAGGCCACAGCTCCTTCACAGGCACACAACCAGCAGCCAGCCCGGACACGCTCACCGAGCTCAGAGCCTCGAAAACATGCCAGCAATGTAAAGATCCCGACTCTGCGTTCATTTGTCAATCCTCACGCTGCGGAGCGGCGCTCGAACATGTCGGGGCCAAAACAGGCTGCCTTCCAGGGGACGTCACCACAGTGGAAATACCGACTTCCCCCCGGAAAAAAGGAATACCAGGATCTTTCTGGAAGGAATTCACGAAATTTACGAGACCACCTTCTTAACTGTCAGATCTTTAGATACATTTATGTCAGCACTATATGAAACACACAGATACTTTAACTCTTCCATAACCAGCATCTTTATTTACAGCCGGAACACCGAAGTCCTGCTGGCTGCTGAGACTGAGCGTTCATCCTCCTTCCTGACAAGAACTTCCAGCTCTGCAGAGAACTCAAACCCAGAGAGACGCAGCACAGAAGGTGGCAGTGAAGAAGACGAGGAATCCAAACAGCAGAGCTGTGGGAATCAGAGGATGTGAAGAAGGTGGAGGAGGAGATAACTATGGAAACACAGGCTTCAGAGTCTTCTTATGGGGACGGATGGACGTGAAGGTGGAGAAGGAAGCACCGGTCTGAAACCTGCGCTTGAGCTTAAACATGGACTCGACTGGATTTGAACTTCTTTAATAAAAGTAAAAGCTGATGAAGACACTGAGGACATTTTTCCAAAGTCCTTCATGAATCTGTGTAAACACATCCGGACCCTCAAACTGCTGCTTGAAGCCTAAAACTGCTGTCTGACCAAAATCTGAGCTCTTAAACAGCCACGGGGGAAGATGATGACTTCATTATTCAAATATAAATATATGCAGAACATTCAGAGCATGTGTTTAAAGGAGGTGATAAACATGATGAACACCCACCCGCTGCACATCACCTGATTGTTTTGATCGAGACGTTGAAGAGTCTCAGAGTCAGACGTGAGTGACCGTCTTTACTCCGAGGCCGTTTCCTTTAATAAAAAGAAACACTGTCGGCAGTTTGGGGCAGATTCCAACTCTCAGTCCCAGCGATAAGATACAGCTGAGAAAGTTCAGACAAGGAAGGGAGGCTTCCCATCCCGTGACCTTGGCTTCTCCACGTTCCTGATCCACTCCTCCTTTCATGTGCTCCATCCAGCCGTTACTATAACAGACGGCTGGGCCACATTCCTTAATTATAGAGGAGCGGGAGGACGAAGAGGAGGAGGAGGAGGAGTGATAAGAGAGGCCGAGTACAGATGAGTTCATGAAAACTCTTTAAGGTAAAACCTGATGAGCAATGCACACAGATAATTAGTGCAGCAAATCAGAGGTCAGAGGTCAACGTCTAGAGACAGATCTTCATTGTCAATTAGTGCTCTGATACCTCATTACAGCTGATACCATCGACATGATCGATTAATCCCACCACTCATGTCTGAACTAATCAAACACTGATTAATAACTAATCAATATGGATTATTGGCCTCCCACATGTGACTGAGGAAAAAGGTAAAATTTGATTTTACTGCATGAAATTCCTCATTTTTCTCAGCAGCCGTCCTTAAAGATGCTTTTCAAACGGAAATGGATTCATTTCACAGCACCTCAAATATTCATGACCTTTAACCTGCAGATGAGTAGCATCATTGTGGGGTCTTCACCTTACAATGTAAAGCAGAGGATGTGCTGATGCTGCAGAAAGGACTGTGTTTGCTGCCACCTCAACATTTTCTCCTGTATCTGTCGGCTGTAATCTCAGAGTTAGAGCTGATCCTGATGCTCTCTCTTTCCCTCGTCAGCAGTTTGTTTTCAATCATCTGCGTGATGCAGGCTAACGGGGCAGCACGCTCTGTCAGGCACTAACAAACACATTCAGGTTTAGGGTGCCTTCATTATTAGGTCCAGCATCTAAAGCTGATAACAGGAAGAGTCGCCATTACACTCAGCCTTAGGAAAACGTCCTGGTTTGGGTTCAAATGAAGCCGGTCTGAATCCCAAAAACACCAAACATTTTTCCAGGTCAAATAAATTTGAAATAGAAAAATAGAAATTGTTTTTTAAATGCCTCCTCCTGAGATGGGGCTGCGTTACGTTTCTGGTGCATACGATGTCCATCACACTGACGGGACTCTTTCCAACCATGCCAAACATTCCCAGTATGTGTGCACAGTGACAGACTGGTAGTTAATGGTCACTGGGAGTGCTGAGGCTCTCCAGCTGTTGGCTTTAATGGAACCAGTTGCTGCAGCTGCCAGCTTGTTTTCCTCAGAGCTCAGTAGACGCCTCCTCCCTGTCTGTCAGTATAAATGTCTTACTGTATCTCTGCTTTGATGACTCGTCGCTGAACAAGGCCCGCTGATGTTCACAGGGTTGCTGGTTCAACCGCTGCCAGCAGCTGCTGCTGCCCCGATAATTTCTCCAAAGCCTCTCAAACTCGATGGCTCTAAGTGGGCGCTTCGCTCAGAGAGACACGTCACGGCTGTAAACTGTGACCATGCTTCATTAAGACGGCCAGCTTCCTGCTGAGGCTGCTGGTTCGAATACAGGCACACAAACATAAATCAGTTCATCAGACCAACAGGCTTCGGCTGCTACTGCAGTCTGCTGGCACACAAGCTCTGCTGCCTATAATCAGATAACTGAAAGTCAGTCGACATGATGACACACTCAGCCTTACCCTGCTCCACCAAACAAACAGACCCCCACACCTCAGCTCCACCCCCATCCACCACTTTATGACCGCACTACGGGAAAACACTCCCACACCTTCCTTCACCTCACCCAGCAGGTATCAACCTCTTCATCGGCTCATCCAGAAAACACGATTTGATCCTGAGGAATCATCTCTGAGCTCATGAGCAGGAAGTGGAACTTGTTGCTTTGGATTAAAATAAAAACCTAAATTTATGTGCTGTGGATATGAAGACCTGTATGTGCACCTTTGGTGTTAGGAACCGGTGTATGTTGAATAAGAGCACCACTAAAACATGAAAATACATAAACATGAAGTCATGGACCTCTACTGTCCTCCTCCACTCCCTCGTTCTCCTTCAGCTCGCAGCTGAAAGAGGAGGAACTCAAACAAAGGTTCAAACCAATATTTGCTGTCACATTAGGAGGACAAATATCACATTTCTTCTCCTCCCACATTGTTTCCTCTCTTGCCCCGTTTCTTCGCAGTTCAGCATTTATTTGCCGCCTTTCTGATGAACGACCCACAGAGAAAGATGACGGATGGACTGCTGATTGTTTCTCAAAAGCCGTTCTTCCAGATCTCCAGGAGCAACTTTTAGAAGCGGGAATAAGATGAGAACTGTCAGAGGAACCATCGTTTTAACACCTGCAGCTGTGCTATTCAACGATGTCTTAAACTGTTTAAAAGGCACTTAAAACTCCTGATCTGGCTGCTTTCACATCACCCATCAGTGTGAGGAACTGCTGCAGAGCTGGCTGATGGTTACAGCAGTGGAGAACGTGGAGAACATGGAAAGGTGGTCAGTAACAGAGGGAAACACAGAAAGTCTGAATCAGTCTCAAATTCAGTGATGAATGTTAAAAAAGTCCAGAGCAGATTCAGAGGATGAGTCAACATCAGTCCCTGAGGGTTTACAGTAAACACAGGATGAGAGCTGAAGCAGCTCTTCACTCTGAAGGAGCTCATTGTGTGGCAGCAGGAGGACATTAGCATCAAACTCTTCTTAGCGTGGGCCGGCAGCAGGAAGCAAACAGCTCAGTCACTGGTGCCCTTCAGGAGGACGAGGCCAGCACACAGCGTGCTCTTCTGTCTGCGTTTGTCTTCCTCATTCTTCAACACGGCAGCTGAGACCTGAGTCTGAAACACAGGAAACCTGATAGTGGAACGCCCCGTTCTTACGGATCAGAACACTGTGGGTTCTTTAAAGAACGTGCTCAGCCAAAATTAAAGCACTTCCTCTCACCACAAGACAGCCGCCTTCATAATAAAAGACGGATGCAGTCACAGTGATGTCACCAACTGACCAAAGTACTGTGTACTCTGTGCAGCTTTCTGGCTGCCTCCATCTTGTTTGTATGCATTTGTTATAGTGAGGACATTTCACAGCTGGACTTGTTGCACAGGTGACGTCCGATCACGCTACTGCGGCGCTCCTGAGAGCGACCCATTCTTTCACATGTTTGTAGGTGCTTGGTTTATACACCTGTGGAAGTGATTGGAACACCTGAAATCAATGAGTTGAATGGTGACTGAATACTTTTGGTAATACTTGTACCTGCTGATCAGTAGCATCCAATCAAATCCCAGAATCTCAATCAGCAAGCTGGAGCTCCGCCTTCTTGGACCGTCTGTTAGTCCAATGAAGCCACAGCAGCCATATTATTAGTCAGATAATTACATTAAAAAGGCTCCAACAGCACAAACACGGTCCAGAGGTCCAGTTCAGGGACTCCAGTTAGCTGAGGGGAAGCCTAGCAGACAGCTAGCAGCTATAGCCGCCTGTGTCACCATCCACCTGTCAGTCAGAGAAGCCACGCCCCTAATAATGCAGACTTTATTTAAACAGGTGAGTTATAAACAGCTGTTATGAAGGGGAAATTATCCTCAGAGACCAAAGCAGTTTCTGTATCAGCTGTAAACATGTTTATTTCTCATGGAAAGCTTTAACATGGGAGTCTATGGGGACTGATTCAATGTGGCGCCCCTGCTGGATGGCAGAGGAACTGCAGCTTTTAGTTCCTTCTGAAATTGGAAATAATTTGTTATGGATCCAAATTACCAATGATGGCTGTTATATTTGGGGTTATATTTTCTTGTAGGAGTTACTGCTTCCTCACTTAATAATTTAGGAGCTTCCAAACTACAATCCAGTTTTTTCTGAATTGGTTGAAAGATGCAACTTGAATCTTCTGACAGTGTGTCCCTGGATCACACAAACCCTGAAGAAGCCAGATGTGGAGCTCCTGGTGCTGTAGAAGAAACTCCTTCAGGAGGCCTGATGTCTCTGAAAGGGAGTCTTAGTTTGAGCTGCAGAAAAAGAAACCAGTTTATAAGTACAGAAAGAAGAGAAGTTCATGGGGTGTGTTTGGTCCTTAAGTGACAAATTAGCTGATGTAAGCTCCTTTCTAATTAATTTCCCATTAATCCCATTTCCTCTGCCTGTCTGAAGGATCTCAGACTCTTCAGCAGCCACTCACATCCAGCTGCTGGCTCCATGTTTGCTCTCCTGGTCTTTCCGAATGGCTCAAGCACTTACTGACACAATGGTGTGATAAAGGGCCCATTGAGGACTTCTGTGAATGCAGAGTCACTGGGCCACTGCTGCATCAAAAGGAGGTCATGAGGCCGAGCAAACACTGTGAGACAAACAGACGGTTCCCAGTAAACTGGAAATTTCCTGTTTTACGGAATCAAAACTGAAATCTGAAAAGCAGCTGGAGGAAAAAAATTAGCCCAAAGGTCCCAAAGAAGCACCGAAGCCACATCTTTAACTGATATTCTTTTAATTCCTGATCACAGTATGGATTATTCCAGCCTGACTCATAACGGATTTTTAAGACCGACACCAATATGAAAAGATTTACATCAGCTGATGATCACAGGAAACACGAACAGATCGGTTTCCTGTGAGTTGTGTTTCTGCTCTGCCCACTCTGCTGGGATCAGCTGATGGTCGTTTTGGTGTTCCACAGTCGTGCTGCCAACAAGGAAGTTGTAGAGTGCCCACTGGTGGATAACCTATGCAACATCAATGCTTATAGCATGGACGAAGGGTCCCCAGGCTACCATCCTACCCAAACCCACCTTGGACTATGAGCGAGAGAGCTATGATTGAAGCCGTCAAGTGTTGAGGAACCAGGACATACTGATGAAAAGTGGACTGCTGGGACAAGGATACGGCACAAATGGACATGAGATGACAATCAGGAACTGGTGGAATGCTACTACACATGTAATCCCAGTGAAAGGGGTTACATGAAGAGGATGTGGGACACCCAACATGCAACATTGAAACAACTAGCAAGAAGCAACTGCTATTGCAACACAACACAAAGGGGAGCCAGGACATCAGCTCAGGGGGGAGATATCATCCCCACACTCTGAGATTGGGTACCAAGCCCCAAGAACATCCGGTATGTTGAATAGCAGAATAACTGACCTGAAAGATAAAATCATGGGTAGCCATGATCTTGATGCCCAAAGATGTGAACGCAGCACTATGGACAATCCCTACTGCAACCATCACTGACACCAGCCAGCACAGCAGCAGTGATCCTTGAGATAGAAGATCGCTATAAGATGAACAGCCACCAAAAGACAGCTGGAGGCTAAGATCAGGGCAGCATGGAGGGAAGTCAGCCAGCTATCAGAGCTGCAGGAAGGTGTGCCTAAGTACCGCAGGCTGTTCACACCTAAAGCCTTAGAGACAGCAAAGCAAAGACTCTCAGCCCTGGCTAACCTGTTAGAGCCAGGTGGGTTATTTCTCAGCTATATCAGAGCTGACATGTCCAACAGCACAGACCTGAACACAGTGTTACATCTGCAGTGTGGGTCAGGATAAAGACCTGGAGACAACTTCAGGTTCTCTTTGTCTTTGAGAAAAGCATAAAGCTGCTTTTTGTGTTGCTGTGAGTACAGCCGAGGCCCTTCCTTCACTTCCACACTTCATTTTTCCAAACTCCCAGATTCAGATTTCTCTGTGGTTTCTCTGTTTGCCCTCCAGCAGCAGGACAGGAGCAACATCTGGCTGTCTGCCTCAGTGAGGAGATTTAGGAGCTGATGGGCAGCAGAGGAAGACAGGATGGAGAAGAGACCACAGACAGAAGCATGACGGGGCAGATACAGGGGTGGGAGGAAGAGATGGAGCTGACACATTGCTGTGTGTTAGGGGTCAGTCGGAGAGTTCAAAGCAGCAGGAAGCTGAAAATGAAGTGCCTGAGAGTGACCTTTGACCTGTAACAGACGTTTTCACTTTCCTCTTCCAGTCTTCAGCTGTGTGCAGCTCTCTGTGTGTGAACACCCCACAGTCAGCCATGTGATTTAGAGCTTATTCTTTCTGTTGTGGTATTTTCCACAGTGATTCAGCCTTTCAGTCACACACTCATCAACGGCGGCCTTCTTTCTGTCTGAGTTTAGGTCCTTCTTCCCTCGTAGCCGACAGTTGGAGCATTCATCCCTCCTCCGTCCTCTTCTCACTTATTTCTGTCACTCTCCTCATCGGGCTTCGTCTTCCTGTTTTCCCCTTTTGTCCGTCCCGTTTGGAGTTAAACGCTGCCTCTCAAACACACAAACGCTGACACACACTGCACATTTTTCTGCCATTCATTTTGTGTAGTGAGCAGGAAAATGAAGGGGGGGGGGGGGGGGGGGGAATCTGGCCTTAATAGGAGTGAAAGAAGGAAAACTGACAGAGCTGATGTCATATTTGAAGGTGGTCGTTGTGTAGTCGTCACTGTATTTTTGTAGCTGCTGTCAGGTTGTGTTGATGTTGGCAGCTTGAACGTGGTATTTTAACTCATTTGGATCAATGCAGCACTTTAAGTTCATGGTGAGTTCAAATAAGATGAATATAGTTTCTAACACTGACATGTCACCTGATGGATTAAACTGCATGTGGACACAACAGTACTCGTGCAGCACTTTAGACTTCGTCCACTCTGGGTCCTCAGTTCAGGGTTTTAATTAAACCACAGATATTAATTTAATCCTGAATATGAAACTTTCAATGAGTGGTGTCAGCATCCCATCACGCAAATTAGTTTAAATTAGAAACAAACTAATGAGGAAGCAAAGAGCAACAAGGATGACTGATCACACACAGGATTTTCAACAGTGCTACAAACTTCCTGTTGAAGTTTTTCAGTCTAAAAGTCCAACAGTTTGTTTTGTTTTATTTGGATACTCATTTATTGAAACTTATGAATGCTGTAAAAAATGGCATTTTTACAGATTAATCCCAATATCTCAGCTTTGTTCACCAATATCTGAACAAAGCTGAGATACAGAATATTACTTTTTGCACATTTGTCACACTTAAATGTTTCAGATCATTAAACAAATTCTAATATTAGACAAAGATCCATCCATCCTCCTCCAGCTTATCCGGGGGAACACTGAGGTGTTCCCAGGCCAGCTGAGAGATACACCAATCAGGCAGAACATCATAACAGCCTGACCTATCAAGGCATGGACTCCAGTAGACCCCTGAAGGTGTGCTGTGGTATCTGCACCAAGATGTTAGAAGCAGATCCTTTAAGTCAGTGGTTCTCAAATCCAGGCCTCGTGGCCCAGTGTCCTGCAGGTTTTAGATGTGTCCCTGATCCAACACACCTGAATCAAATGGCTGAATTACCTCCTCAGCATGGAGTCAAATTCTCCAGAGTCGTGCTAATGACTTTTATATTTGACTCAGGTGTGTTGAAGCAGAGAAACATCTAAAACCTGCAGGACACTGGGCCACAAGGCCTGAATTTGAGAACCACTGCTTTAAGTTCTGGAAGCTGTGAGGTGGGGCCTCCATGGATCAGACTGGTTTGTCCAGCTCATCCCACAGATGCTTGTCTGGATTGAGTTCTGGGGAATTTGGTGGCCAAGTCGGCACCTCAAATAAAGGGCACACGTGGTCTGCAGCAATGCTTAGGTAGGTCATACGTGTCAAAGTAACTTCCACATGGATGGCAGGACCAAAGGTTTCCCAGCAGAACATTGCTCAAAGAATCACACTGCCTTCACCAGCTTGCCTTCTTCCCATGGTGCATCCTGGTGCCAGGTGTTCCCCATGTAAGCGGTGACTTTCACACACCCAGCCACCCACGTGATGTAAAAGAAAACCCCATTTATCAGACCAGGTCACCTTCTTCCATCACTCCGTGATCCAGTTCTGATGCTTGCATTCCCATTGTTGGTGCTTTCAGTGGATGCTGGGTCAGCACAGGCACCCTGACTGGTCTGCAGTCCCATGTGTACAATAACTGCGATGCCCTGTGTATTCTGACACCTTTCTATCAGGACCTTTTTCAGCAGTCTGAGCTACAGTTATCATGTAACGCAGTAGCAGGCAAGGCAGAGGACCCCAACACAGGACACCCAAGAAGAAAAGCTTAATTAGAAAAGCAAGCTATATTGAAAAGAGGAGCTGGTCGGGAACTAGCAACAAAACGTCCACTACAAAACAAAATGAATCCAGGACATGAGGCACGCTGCGGGAACAAAGACCAGACTGACGGAGACAATGCCAAGGATGCGACAACAAGCAGAGGAAACACAATACTTAAATACAAGAGAGCTGATGAGGGCAGTGGGCACAGCTGGGAACAGGTGAACGCGATAAAACTAATGACCAAAAAGAAGCAAAGCAGAACACAACACATGGGGAACAGAAGACTGTCAAAATAAAACAGGAAGTAAGACAAAGAAACAGAGACACAGACTAGACACTACACACTGGGAAACACGGGAACTAGAAATCAAAACATGACCTAAAACACAACCAGGAACAGAAACAAAGGAAGCTGTAAAGGAAAACACAAATCAAAACTAAGTACAAATGAAAACGCCGGGTCAAAGGACCCACAACCATGACTACAGTAGATTATCTGTTGGATCGGACCACACGGGCCAGCCTTCGCTCCCCACATGCATCACTGAGCTTTAGCTGCTCCTGACCCTGTCGCTGGTTCACCACTGCTCCTTCCTTGGACCAGTTTGATAGATACAGACCTCTGCAGAACAGGAACACCCCACAGGAACTGCGGTTTTGTTGTTGCCCTGATGCACTCGTCTAGCCATCAGATCCTTACACTTGCATATTTTTTCTAGTTCTAACGCATCAGCTTTGAGGACAGCGTGTCCTGGGTCTATCCTGAGACCTCCGCCCAGTAGGACATGCCTGGAACACCTCACCCTGGAGGCGCCCAGAAGGCATCCTAGTCAGAGGCCCGAACCACCTCCACTGGCTCCTTTCGATGTGGAGGAGCAGCAGCTCTACTCTGAGCCCCTCCCAAATGGCTGCACTCTTCATTGTATCTCTGAGAGGCCAGCCACCCTTCGGAGGAAGCTCGTTCTTTTGGACGCTACTCAAAGTTTGTGACCATAGGTGAAGGTTGGGATGTAGATTGACCGGTGAGAAAAAGATAACCTGAGTAAATACTAAAAGTAGTTTTTAAAGAATTCATTAATTAATCTCTCGCTGTGTGGAGTTTGCATGTTCTCCCTGTATCTGTGTGGTTTCCTCCCACAATTGGTCACTCTAAATTGCTCATAGGTGTGAATGTGAGTGTGGATGGTTGTCTGTCTCTCTGTGTTGGCCCTGCGACAGGCTGGCAACCTGTACAGGTGTACCCTGCCTCTCGCCCTATGACAGCCGGGATAGTCTCCAAAATATTCTGTGGACTGATGAGACAGAAGCTGAACTTACTGGAAGGTTTGAGTCCCGTTACAGCTGCATAAAGTAACACAGGGTTTCATAAAGAACATCACAGTCAGAGGTGGTGGTGTGATGGTCTGGGGCTGCTTTGCTATAATTGATGGAACCATGAATTCTGCTCTACCAGAAAATCCCGGAGGAGAACGTCCGCCCATCAGTTCGTGCCTGACGGTCACGATGATCCAAAGCACACCAGCAGGTTCAACTCTGAATGGTTAAAAAAGGTTTTGGGTGATCGAGTCCAAGTCTGGACTGAGATGCTTTGACCTTAAACAGGCCGTCATGCTGGAAGACCCTCAATGTGGCTGAATTCAAACAATTCTGCAAACAGGGACCAAAGTTCTCCACAGGGACGAGAACCACTCACTGCAGCCGAGGGCGACACGACCAGGTGTCAGGGTCAGGGGGCAGTTATATACGACACAGTCACATGATTAGGACGATACTAGAGCTTTTAAAAGAACTGTCTCCCTCACAGAGCTTCAACACACACACACACAAACACGCACACGCTCTGGGCTGTGTGTGTTTCCTCTGCTCTGGATGCGTAAATAAGAGAATTGGCAGAGAATACAGTGATTGTAATCAGTAAGCCGCCCACACACACAGACACACACACACACACACCCCTCCTGCTCACCTGAGGACAGAGGCTAACGTACAGCATGATTACGACCTCTGTGTTCGACTCTGACGGCTCTTAAAGTGTGTCAGTGTGATTTCCTGTGTTGCTGACAGTTTGCTGGATCGCATCACACTTCACTGTTGTAGGAAAGTTTCACGGGTCTGTGTGTGACACCTGTGCGTGCCTGACTCGGCTCACTTCATATGAAAAAGTGAAAGGCTCAGGCAGGCTCACAGACTTGTTATCACATGGACTGCATCCCTAATGAGGCAGAGGAACCTTCTCCTGTGGATGAAGAGTCAGACCTGACATCAGACGTGACTTTTTAAAGCGACGGTGTGTTAGAAGTTTTGGGGATTTTCCAAACTCACGGTAAGCTCCGGCCTGCAGGTCCGATCCCGCTGGCACGGTGACGTTCAAACCACATCAATAGCAGGAAGAATTGAATGGGGGCAGCTGGCACTGTGCTCACTCTTACACTCGAGGAACAATGGAGCTCCTGCAGCACTGCGTGAGAGTGTGTGTGTCTGTTTGCGTTTGTCCTGCAGGGAACCCTGCCAACACACCAGGAAAGCAAACTGGTGTAGCATTCACAGAGAAAAACTGCAGCCCAGCTCCGCTCACAGCCATCTTTAAGATGGATTTCACACTTGTGGGCCTGCTTTGAGGCTCTGTGAAGCATCAAGCACCTCAGCTTACAAAAACCCTGCATTTTATCACTTAACCTTGAATGTCTCCTGTCACATGACTTTAGTTGTGTTCCTGCAGGTTTCACAGTGGGAGTAAACAGCCTCTGTGTGTCATGCATGTTGTCCAGCAGCTGAGAGCAGCATGTCTGCACAGCAGAGTTATCGATGTCACGCTGGGACGTTACTCCATTTCTAAGCTGACGTTAGCTTGTGCTGCTCACCGCTAAGGCTTCTGTCGTTTTCAGGTTAAAGCTCCAGAGATCCTCTGAAAAGTGTGCAGCATGCAGCGAGCTGGAGAGACTTCACTTTATCGGAGGAGGCCGTCGACACAAACAGGCGGCTTTTGTCTGAGTGAAGTGACGCGTTCGGTCTGCGCAGCTCTGCAGGAACGCTTCTTACTGAAGGATGGGAAAGACCGGAGAGCTCACCTGAACATGTGTGCACTCACACACAGACACACACACACGCACACATGTGTGCACACACACACACACAAAGACACACACACACACTGCATCGTGTTCTAATAACAGCTTGTTGAAACAGATGAGCATCCCGCTCTTTTCCTCTCATCTCCTCTTTCTGTGGCTTCACCTCCTTCCTGTTGTTACCCCCCCCCGCCTTCCTGGGAGTCTTATTCCAAACTTCAAACTGTATTCATGGGTCTACTATTAGTTTTTTCCATCTTCCCATCCTGTTTTTACCTGTAATAAAAATTCCACTACCACACGTTTGAGGAATGAGACACACAGACACACACAGACACACACACCTGTGCAGTGTAACATCACACAGCATACAAAATACAAGACAACCATGAATTATGTTGAAGTATGAGCTCATCCAGTGAATTGTAGCTGTCATTGCTCTTCATCTCCTCCTCCTCCTCCTCAGAAACCTGAAGCCTGTTGGATACACACTCAGATACACGTGCACATTAATCTGTTACAGATATGAAAAATAAGGCACGTTGATCTGAGCAGCAGTTACTATTCATGCTGCAGATTCTTTGAAAACATCGATAAGCGTCCTTCTCGTTTTCTTTCTGAGGCCATAACAGGAAGAGAAACAAAAATACGGCCTCTCTGTTTTTAGGGAAACGATGAACTCATTTAAGATTTTTCCAGCGATGCAAACTCTTCTAGTTTTCATGATGACGTGACTGAAACGTGCCGGGCGATCTGCAGGGCTGCTGTTTCTTCTCTCCTCTGACATTTTAAAGCTCACCTCGATTAACTTCGCAGCACAGACCCAGACATGAGCGAGCTGCTCAGCTGTGAGCTACTGCGGCGCCCCCTGCTGGTTCCTGAAGTCCGTGTGAAATGTTTTCATGAAAAAACTTAAAAAAAAAAAAAGAATGAGGACAGGTGGGTCTGACTGTGAAACTGCACTCTTATTGGCTAAAAACATGTCAATCACATCCATGGCCAATGAACATACCACAGATCATCCTCCGTTTTGAAAAGTGGTATGAGCGAGATTTACAAAACAGACCTCATTTTTTTTTACTCAGGCTAACCTCAAACAAGAGCCGGAGAACATTCAGAGGTCAGAGGTCACAAAGACTTCCAAAGGACCAAAAATCTTTTTGCAGCCACAGCTATCACCACCCGGTGGCCTTCGGTTGGGATGCAGGTTTGAGGCTCTTTTTTTTTTTTGGCATTTTTGGCCACAGCACATGGGCAGTGGAGAGAGACAGGAAATGGGGGAAAGATACAGGGGAAGACACGCGGGCAAATTGGCGACGGGCCGGGACTCGAACCCGCAACGCCCGCACTGCATCGCGGCATGTGTATGTGGTCGCCGGCTTCACCACTAAGCCACCCAGGCGCCTGAGGCTCTTTCTGACTGTCTGTGGTTGTGACGGACGCGGATGTGGATGATGCTGTGTGTAGGCTGAATGCTGAATGGCTGAAAAATGGTCACGAACAGGGACGGGAGCGACAGCAGAGTTCAGCACAAAAAGCTCAAACAGCAGCCGACGTTCGGCTTCACTCCAACAAGGGCACAGGCGTTTGTGACACTGCCCCCTGGAGACAGCAGACAGCTACAACATGTAGCTGCTGGTCTGCACAGGACCACCACAGGAGACTGTTTTTACCTTAAGACCAGAGATAAGGAGGACGAGGCACGAGCAGGGCTGGACTGGTAATCGGGCGTACCGGGCATTTGCCCGGTGGGCCGACAGTCGTCAGGTGCCGATGCTGTTGGATTTTTTTTTCTTCCCTTTTTTTTTTTCTAAGAGACCGGCCCACAATTTAGAGGGGGCGACCCATTGGCCCATCTTCAATATTGACAGGGGATCAAACCAATCAGTATATAGGATCAACACCTGCTAGTAGTTTCAGTGTTGAGCGCGTGTGTTAAGGGAGAGGCAACATGGAGAAACAGAAGTGGCAGAAAGGAGGTGCGGAGAAGTTACGTGTGAAGAAATTGAAGAGTGTCACTGTAGATGCTACAAAATGTGGAAAGATCACAGACATGTTTGCTGCTGCAGCCTCCACGTCCACAATAACAGCAATGCTCCAGCAACAGCAGCTGTAGGCTGAGCCGGCCAGAGGCATAGGCGACATATGCGGCTGCATAGGGCCCCCTGACTACCAGGGGCCCCCCAAGCTCATCCACATTTGTCGTGAAACTTTGTTAGTTTGTTTTAATTTTTTTTTACATATGCCAATTTCCTAAAAGAAAGACGAGACTCTGTCCCGATTTGTACACTTGTAACAACACTAATTTAATTAGTAGGCTGCACTCTGTCTCAGAGTGATGCTGAAAAGCTAATTGATGCATTTATTACTTCTAGGCTGGACTATTGTAATTCATTATTATCAGGCTGTCCTAAAAGCTCAGACAGGGAAGGAGAGGAGATAACAGCAGCCTATACTGAGCTGGAAGGTCTCTGAGAAAGATTGGGGGGGGGCTGTATTTATTTCTGAGCTCAGTATCAGCATTTCACCGTTTAAGCAAACACACACAGAGGAGAGTCAAAGGGACTCTGCAGGTTCAGACAGGCTACCTGACATTCCTCTCCGCTCTATTTAGGTGGGGGGTTAGGTGGGCAAATACACACATACACACATAGACACACACACACACATTTTTTTGGGACAAATGTAGAACCTGGGTACCAGAGTCCCTCCCCCTCCACTCGCTCTCCCAGCAAACAGCTGAGATTACAGATTATCTGCTGATCTGGGACCAGAATAATGACCTGACTGAAGGTCTGAGTGGATCTAAACTTAAAGCCTGCAGGTTCGGTGTACCTACAGAAAACATCATGCAGCTCCAGCCAGTCACTGTTCATTAGTCAGGGCTGGTATTTGACATTAACAATATGAAAAATGTCCATCACGTATTTTCCAGAACTAAGAGAAAAGCAGCGGTTTGCCCCTTTATAACTGATTTATTCTGTCTGTAATTTAAGTTGTATCACATCTAAACAAAAACAAAGGTGAGATCTGATTTTACGAAAATGAAATTTTAACAGGTAAAAAGCAGAGCTTAAAATCATTGGGCTTCATGACCCTTTTCAAACATCACTGAATCAAATATTTAGACCAAACGATGCTCAAATGATGTATTATACACAAGGGAGTGCAATAATCCCGACATCTCAGTATGTGATGCCTTCTATCTGGAGGTCGGACTGCTGGTCAAAGAAAATTACTGATTTGAAGACGTCACTCTGACTCGTGGTTTGTATGATCTGTAAGTGTGCAGTAATCCCTGCAAGCTACCGAGTCTAAACATGGCGGGTTTTTATTTTTTATGGTTTTAAGACATCACATCAGATTCCTCAGCTATCCTGAAATGGTTATTAGAGAAGGACAGAGGTAAAAAAAGAAAAAAAAAAAAAGAGTAATATTAGACAGGAAGAGACGCTTAAAGAATCCTGAATAGAAATCTGTGGGCTGTCCCGCCCACTGCCCTCACAGAGCCAATCAGAAGCACAACAGGGAAACACACGAGCCAGTCACTGCACATTATAGATTACATTTGAAGTGTGGTGTCAGAAATATCTACTCAGCGAAGATGGAGAACGTGTGCATCAATACTATGGTGGGAGGAGCCATGGGTTTCTTTTTTTTGGCCTTTTTGTACAGGAACGGAAAAAGAAAACAGAAAAGTGAATGTGAAACAGCCCGGGGCAGACTCAAAGTCCCCCCCTCTGTACACAGGTCGCCAGCTCAACCAGGTGAGCTGCAGTGTCGCCCCTGAGGTCACCTGTGACTCAGCTTCCTGTCTCTGGTAAAGCCTGCATTACTTTCTCTTCATGCTGGAAGTGAAAACTCCTCGGCCAACACCTGCAGCTCATTTATGGACACTAGAAGAACCGTTAGGACCTCACCTGAGCTTTGAGTGACCTGCAGGACCCTAACCTGTGTTTTAGTCATGAAACAAATACGGACGTCACAGCTGCTAATAACACTGTCCACATCTATTCAGGGTTCACTTCATTACTGCCATGAGGTCGACAGGCTCACACACACACACACACACACACACACACACACACACACACACACACACACACACACACACACACACACACACACACACACACACAGCTTCTCTATGGTAACCTTCATCCCTGTTGGGTTGATAGATGGAGGAGGGAAACTGAATGCCATCATAGAAAACACACACACACACACACACACACACACACACACACACACACACACACACACACACACACACACACACACACAGATGAATGAGCACTCGAGCAGGAGAGCCGGACACAAAAAAGCTGCATTCAGGGACTTAAAAAGGTTGTTGAAGAGCGACGTTCAAACACAGAGAGGTCGCCTCAGAGCTCAGAGAGAGGAGACTGTGTGGACTGGCTGAAGCATTTCTGTGCTGAACATCTATATCAGAGTGTAATCCTTTCACAGATCCACCACCAGCTCTAATTCACACTGGAACTGTTTGCATGTGATAATCGGGCAGTTAACGGGCTGAGGTTAGTTAGAGAACCAGTTAATGGGCTCAGAATCATTTCACATTAACAGATCACAGCGAGCAGGGGATACAACAGGTGCTTCAACTCATTTCTATTCTACAGTATGATGACTGAGTGGACTTTAATATGACTTATGATTTCCAGAGATGAGGAAACTGAAATACTTTCACCTGAGCTCCCTCAGTCAGTTCAGACTGAGACGGCTGGGTGAGAGACTTTAATCTACAGTGGGGGAAATAATGAACCTGAACCTTTAAGTGTGCTCACTTCAAACAGTCTCTAATTTTATGCTAATTAATTTTAATGGAGAGAGAGAGACAGAATATGAACCAAATAAACTGAATGAAAACATTACATAAAAGTTATAAATGGATTTGTAAGTCTCTCTTACAGATTCAGCGGGGATCAAATCATCATTTCCCCAACAGTAGGTCATAGCTCTGTTTGGATCGCTTTGATTTCTTTCCCTTTGCTGATTTGCTTTTACAGACTCCAGGGGCACCTGGAGCATCCCTGAGGCACGGCGGCAGCTTTGACGTAACGGCACTGAATGAACTTTATTCCTACTTTAACGTGAACAGCCCTTGCTGGAGATGTTGGAATCTGTCAGTGATCCAGAATGTTCTGCACAAACTGTTTTTATTGTAGGGATCAAATGTGAGTGCTGGCATTTTCAAGCCCTGAATCAGGACAACAAGCTCAGTTTGGATAACCCTGTTTGGATTCAATCTGACAATACGATTCATCCTAATTCCAGATAACACGAATCATTCAGGAAAACTGAGTTAAAATTACAGCAATAAAAACCTGAACGAGTTAAAGGTTACACAGGCCAAGCACAACAGCACCGGTTCCCAACACGTGTGGAGGACCCCACCGAGGGGGTCATGAGATAAACAAGTCAGAATTCACAGGAGAACTGAAACATTCCAGGACTCAAATCTGACAGACGTTCCAGACTCACGGACAGGAATGATCTCTGGAAACTTTAACGCACCGCAAATGATGGAGAAGAAGAAGAGGAGAAGCAGAGCAGCAAACCTCAGTAAATCTCACACAGCGGGCAGCTCCTTAGAAATCCTACCTGTCCGAGGTCCAGCGTGACGTTCACCTCGTTGTACTCGGTGCTGCGGGAAAGAGGCGGGCTCTGCCACCATCGCTCCGTCCCATCGATGGCGTTGGTGATGGGATGGGCGCGATCGCTGTCGCCCTGGCTGCAGATGTCGCAGTACTGACCCTGAGACAGCAAAAGAAAGAAATATCAGTTTAAAATTTCTCAGCAGGTTGGATGGAAAACAACCTAAAACGTCAGTGCATGAGTATTTGTAGGCATTTCACTTAAAGAGCACAAAATCTGGGGAGGAGGGTATTAAAAAATAATCATACAAATGTGATTCACTGAGGTGTGGTTTATAAACTTAGCTGGTGGATTATTTCTTTGCTGTAACAATGTTTCTTACTGTTGGAAAGCCTGTTTATTTAGCAGGTGTTGCAGATATGAAGGCCAGACGGTCTAGCCTTCATATCTGGGTCACCTGCCTTCGCAGTCTTCGTGGCCTCCGAAGGATCCAGCCCCTGAATTTGGGCACAGCACAGCACGGAGGTGCCAGGCTGTTGTGGCTGTGTGTGGTTCTTCCACATGCTGCTGAAGCCACTGTTTTTTAGGCCCCGTTTACATGACACCATTTCAAAATGAAAACGGCGTCGTTTTGATGCGTTTCAACCTCCCGTTTACACGAGAATGGAGTGAAAACGATGCGTTTTGGAAACGAAGTTCAGAGTGAAATAATCCAGAGAAATAATCCAGACACACGTTTCCTTACTTTTTGAGCCAAGTTTAGATCACCTGCAGAACTTTCCCCTCAGTACATTTTCATAGACTGAATCCAGGCCACGGCCTTTCTGTGTGCAGTTTGCATGTTCACCCCGTGTCCTCATTAGGTTAATTGGCGAGTCTATGCCGACCGTAGGTGTGAACTTAAGTGTGACTGGCCGTGTGTCTCTATAGCTGCTTTTCCATTAGTATCTACTCAGCGTGGCTCGACTCGACTCGGTTTGAAGGTGTTTCCATTAGTACCTGGCACCAGGTACCAGGTACTTTTTTAGCACTCACTCAGCCAGGGTTCCAAGCGATCCGAGGCGATCTGAAAATGTGACGCGGAGGACAGCATGCCACTGATTGACCAGGGACTGTCGTCACTAGCAGAGTCATGAGAGCGACTCCTTCACCAGAATCAAACCTGCCATTTTTAAAACCCAACAGCAAGAAACTGGAGGCACAAAGCACCGGTTGAATTTCCAGACCGACAGTTTGCAGCAGTAGTTTTGCAACAAGAGAGCCATCTGAAACGCTCATGCAGCATACATGTTATAACCCTATACTGCCGGGCGATTGCCGCTGAAGCACCGTTACCTGCCCCTACCAGCCGAACAGTTGGTTAGCACAGAGGCTGAGGCGGCTGATCAAAGGAACTTTGAATTAACGTAATAACGCGACCGTTTGTCCTATCGGAAAAATTCAAACAGTTTCTGAAAGCTGAGAAACTGCACTTCGCAACCAATATAGGGTATTACTGTGGTTTTATTACGGTAATTGTTGCCGTAAGTCCGCTAACGGTGACACTTTTGAAGTACACTGAGTCGATTATGACATGTTTGGGGGTATTGGGTTATATGATAACATTCATCCATTAAAACATTATACGGGGACTTTTGCATGATGATGATATTAAACTACAATTACATTTACATTAAACTACAATTACATCAAGAGACTACTGCTCGCGCTGCTATATTGACTCCACCCACACTGAGGTGGTCCTCAATTGCAATGGAAACACAACATGACCGTGGCTCTGACTGCAATCCACATGGTGCATTTGAACCAAACAGAGCTGGCTAACTAAGCATTAGAATAAACTCAACAAGTGCTAACCTGAACCAAAGCCAGGATAGAAGCTGTTATCACAGCAGGTCACCAGGGTTAGAGGTCACCATCCCCCACCCTCCTTCATGTGCTGTTTGAAACCGCAGCATGCTGCTAGCTTTAGCTAATAAAAAACGTGTTCTGCTGCAGGTTTCTGAAACGTTCTCATATGCTCTGCTCACACACTCATTCCACCGTTTTCTTCACCTTCTGTCTTTATTTTAAATGAACTGGCAGCAGTTCCAGAAAACCAGCAGCGAGGACCAACAGACCAATGTTTCCCAGCTGTTTCCCAGCCGCTCCGGGAGTCTGGACTAATGAGTCGACTAAGACAGGGTTTTACTCACAAAATTCGACCACGTTAACTCACAAGCTAGCGTTGGCTAACATTACCCAAATTACGACAGCTCAGGGTTGGATTTGACTCTGAAGACCAAACGCCCTGCTGATGCTGACCACCACTGGTCACATTCCCGCTATTTTCACATGACAGCTTTGTCAGCATTACGAACTATTCTCAGATTCCTGCAGGAACATTCCTGCAGCTAAAATTCTTAGCCACCCATAGATGATGTAATCCCATTAATCCTGTGGATTAATCATTAAACTTTTCCATTTCCTCCAGCTAACTATAACCTCCAGCTCCCTTCCAGCACAGTCATAGTCCTTTCAGAAGCTCGGCAGGCACACCGCCTCGGGGCAGTTATCATAACTAACTTTGACTTCAGTGCTCACCAGGGCAGAAAAACTGCATGTAGACACGTTCCTGTCAAATCTGGGCAAACACGATTCAAAGCTTTGCTGACTTTGACCCAAAATAAGGTTTCAACTTTGAGCTGTAAGCTACATTTATACCACCATCCACTGCCTCTGACTGACCCACTGCATTTTCAGGAACATTTGAATCCTTTTTCTTTGAATGAGTTAATCTGCAGTTTTCTCGGGCTCAGGTCAGTACTGGGTGACTGCTGCCTCCTCCACCTCCTGCAGCTTTTAATTAATAAAAACACTCCCACGTCTTGCTGTCAAATCAAAACAGGATTACCCTCAGCACAGAAAGTGTATGTGTGTGTGTGTGTGTGTGTGTGTGTGTGTGTGTGTGTGTGTGAGAGAGAGAGAGAGAGAGAGACAGTCGGGGGTGCACTAACCCAATGAGCGAACCGGCTAAGTGGGCTAAAGCTCTCAGGCCGAGCAGCTCTCTGCTGAGCTGATCACCACTTCTTTGGGCTCATTTGCGGAATTTTGTGAGCAGCAGCATCAACCCCCCCCCCCCCCCCCCCCCAATCTGCAGCCAAAGATCCAGTAAAATTTCTGATCATAAATACTCGGCTGAACTCTCAGTGTGAAGCTGAGGAGGCACCAAACCCACCAGGAGAAATCCAGCAGCTGAGCTCCGGCTCTGTGCTCAAACAGTCCTCCCTGAGGACGCGTCTTTACATTTCTTTACATGAGCTGGAAGGAATGCGGTGCCCCCCCCCCCCCCCCCCCAGGGGGCAGGTTTTTGTGTTTCTCCTCATCCTCCACCTTTATCTCTGGCTCTGATCTTTAAACTTATTAACCAGCATCACTCCTGTTTCACCAGCACTAAACTGGAGCTGAATTCCTCTTTTTCCTCCCTGAACTCGGGCCTTGATAATCTCGCGGTAACAGGGTGGGTAAACCTGCTCTGATTGGACACCACGGGTCAGTCGCTGTGAGGAATGTGGGGGACAGGTGGGAGAGAGAAGGCAGTAAGTCTGCAGGTTATCGCCCAGAGCTGCTTTAATGGTTAACCTTCAGTGTGCTCATCACATTAAAACCCCGCCTGTAAACACACATGAAAACACAGCCGCTGGCTCTCACTGAAGTGCTGCCTCTCCTTAAATAAGAGCAAGAGTTCCAAAGTCTAACAAAGGAAGTGAAATAATGAGCTGGCAGGAGCTTCGTGCACAGCGCTGACCTCCTCTGCTCAGCACGGCCGAGTGAGGAAGAAGAACGGGGAGCGATCAGGAGGTTAGAGCAGTGGAAGAGAAACAGTCGCAGAGACGCTGCAGCTGACCTCAGCGCTCCAGGTCTGAGAGCATTTAAGCTCAAACTTTATCTGCCCGTTGTTTAAATTCACAATTCTGCCTTCATTTTATATTCAAATCTAAAGCTTTTTATTTCAGCGTATTTTAGATGAACGCTTCATATCACTGCATACATCTGAAAATACTAAGAATAATCCACCATAACTCATCACTCTACGCTACGTGATGAGTCTGATGATTTTATTAGTTGAGGTCAGATGTGTCAGTATGAAATGACCCCAGTTTGTTATTTTTTTGTTACAAGTTTTCATTAATTAGCATAAAAAGAGGAAACAAAACAACTAAAGGTTTTAAACATTTTCTTTTTTTCCTTCAGTCTGAAATCAGACACAAACCAAAAAACAATCTGAAAACAAACCTGTGTATGCAAAGAGCATCACCACAGTCTGTTCTTCTTTCCTGTTGTTTGTGATGGGCAGCCAATCAGAAGAAAGCTTTGTTAGGCCCCAGTCACACAGGTCTAGTGTTCCCCCCAAAACCTGTGCGTGCTTTGAAAAATATGTATATTCCAAACAGTTGGTGAGTGGTTGGTGGGGGCAGTCGCTCACAGAGAGGGGCAGCACCAAAAACCTGCTTCTGGTTGCTGCAGTTACTGCAAAGTGGCAGTAAATCGTGAAAAAGTGAAACTACCCACAAACAGAGAATGGACACTTTCAAAGTAAAAGCTGTGCCTTACTGCTTTCAAAAGATGCAACTTTTATTTTGAAGGTTTTGTAACAAATGTCACACTAGCAACCTCCAGCAACTGCTCGCCAACCAGCTGGGGAATACTCATTCTTCCCTGGTGACCTTGAAGGGGGAGGAGCTAAAGCAGCTTCTTTCAGACAGAGGATGAACTGAGGGGCTGCACCCACACCCAGTTTCACATAAAGAAGGATTATTTTAAACTGTGAATCATGCAAAGCTGCTCTGGTGCAGTCATAGAATAAAAATAGAGAGCTTGAAGGAATCCACCCTGCCTGCTGTAAGAACACCTCCAGAGCACAGTGAGCCTTCACAGCAGCAACAGGAAGCCAGAAGAGAGAAAAACCGACATTATACAGCTAAAATGCTTTTAAACCATCAGTGAGCTGCACACCAACCACACACGGCAGGTTTCAGTCTGTGAACGGGTGGGGTCTGGGTGGGGTCTGGGACCTCTCTAACGTGTAAATACTGGGACAAAAACTGCTTTACTTTGGTGCCGTTATTAAACTTTGTGACTCGTCTTTAAAGACTCAGAATAAAGTGAGAACTTAATCTTGAGTTGATATGAAGGTGCTTAGAATCGGAGCAGGTTATGATGTCACATTTGGGCGTACAGGTAAGGCAGAGAACAGCGTACTTAGGCAAAGCTGTTCAACCTTAATGTGTTCAACCTCGTACCGACTGAAACCTTCGGGTTTGTATTTACACCTCTGGATCCCCTTTAGAGGTTTCTTAGAGTGAAGCCAGCAGCACCTGTTTCAGGTGAGCACCCCGCACACGCTTTAGAAACCCGTGTCGCTCACCTGGATGGTCTGGCTCGGGTCTCCGGACACCGGGCCTCCGACCAGCTTGCAGTACAGGTCCTGAACGCTCCTGCCAGTTTCGTCCTCCCCGCAGGTCGCCGTGGCGATGATCTTCGTGCCCTCGGCCAGGTTGAAGTAGGGCGGGTGGAGGCTGTAGCCGTTCACCCCGTTGATGGGCAGTTCCTGGGCGGAAGCGACGCGGCAGCAACAGGTTACCAACAGCGGCCACAACAGCTCCGAGAGCCGCGGGAGGGAGCGCGCAGCGCCGGGCCGCGCAGGTCCGCTCACCATCATCTCCACCTGTCCGCGCAGCACTTTCAGGAATACGTTAACGTGAGGAGCGGAGCCTTAACGTCTGCGGGACGGAAGCAGTTACAGGGAAAGAGCTGCAAACCAGCGAGGAAGAGGAGGTAGAGAAGTCCCGGACAGCGTTGCGCACAGCTCTCTGTCCTCTCTCTGTGTGCCGCTTTAACAACCGCCGGTGCAGCGCCCCCTCCCTCCGTCCGTCCCCCTCGCTCCCCCCTCTCTCTTTTGGCCCAGCCCCGGTGGTGGAGGGGCGCAGTGCTGCACCATCAGCCTACATTAAAACTCTTTAGTGGCAGAAGACACGAATAAAAGTGTTTTTATTAAAGTGACGTGAAATAAAATAAACTGTTCAAATGTGATGATTATTTTACACTTTTTTCTGGTAAAACTGATCATATATTACATAAATCTCATTAGCAGCATGTGCTTCTCTCTTCAGAGGGAATGTAGAAACTTTAAAAGAAAACAATTGCTTCAAATGTTGTGTATCCAAAAATCATCCTGCAGGGCTGAAGCTGCACAGCTGCAGTTCCTCTAACAACCAGCAGAGGTGCCACAGTCGCGGAAAATCGCGGAATTTACACATCGCCTGTTCAAACACATGGAAGAAATACGGGGTGCAATGCTGTGGCTCACCTCTGGGGGCGCTGTCACATACAACAAATGAAGCAGGTGGTTGGCGCATGCCCATTGCTGTCTCTCTTTATATCACCAATATACATGTTTGATTACACCTGTGCTGCACATGCTGATGCTCCACAGTCTGTCTGATATACTGAATGAATGTGTGTGACATGTTTATTCTTTGTGATCGGTCATAAATGCACGGTGAATATACACAGGAGGAGGCAGGAAGTACCGTGCCGCACCGATAGGGGGCAGTGCTGCCCCATCTTCAAATAAAGGTAAGATAATATTTTTTTTATTTATTTAAAAAGAGAGACCCCCTCCCCCAAAAAAAAAAAAATTGTTTGCCCTCATATTAAATATTTGGTTTTTCTTGCCATCAGTAGTAAGAGAGTGGGAACAGTTTATAGGAGTATGGGAAGGGTTTGTAAAGCCTTTGTATATATAAATACTAAAATAAATATATAATAAATACAACACCACTACTTTGCAGATTTTCACTTATCGTGGGGGTCTCTGGAACGTAACCCCCGCGATAGGTGAGGGATCACTGTATTAGTTCAAACGAGCCAAGCAGGGGGTGCTGAGGTGTAGCTGATAAATGTTGAACTGTGACCACAATGATGTCAGAGAGTGAAGACGATGCCTACAAGATATTTATGAAGCCACTGACGCAGACACACTCCTGACCTTGGAAAATTGTGTAGGGGAGCCAGCAAAGAGCAGCGCCCTCTGGGAACGAGTCCGGCACCAGGCCTGAATCCTCAAGCTCCTGAAGCAAACAGGACACCCTGAGGTCCAACACCTTCTCAGACTCTGCAAAACACACGTAGACCTGTTGGTAAAGCTCTGCTGCAGCGTTCCACAACCAGGGCAGACACCACGGTGTTCCTCCCGAATCCAGGCCGGACAAATGGGCCGTCTGTGCGGGACCGGCCTCCCTCACACATTCCTACCTTCAAACTCAACGTGAGGGAGAAACCGGCTCATTCGGGGGAACGCAACGCTGAGTGGGTTCAGACTGAAGGACCGAGGCTCTTCCTCTTATCCGGCCATTATTCCTTCATGTTTATGAGTTCATCAGCATTTCATCTGTTCTGCAGTTTGTTTAACAAGCCCCACTCTGAGTGACAGATTTCAGTCACTGCTGACCTTTTTACATCATTCATGTCTTCATCTCTCACTTTCACTGATCAATAACTTTAAGTTAACTCAGTGTGCTGGGGGGTAGCTGTGTTTCCCCCTGGGGTGTTTCATGTTTCTGACTGTCCGTGTGTTTGTGTGTGTGTGTTCTCATGGACTCTGGAGCACTGCCATGTAATTAAGCTGCAGGAACCACTTTAGCAGATTAAAGAGTTTCAGCCACAGCTGCTCAGGTGAGTGAAGGAAGTCCTCAGTCTGTGTGTTCTTCATTCTTCAGGATGTTTGCAGGTTCATGCTGAACAGTTTGGGCTGCAGCTTCTTCTGGATCATCTCAGTGATGATCTCAGTGAGCTGCTCTGGGACTACACAGTCAGTGTCCTTTAACTGCAGAAGAACACACACACACACACACACACACAGAGCACAGGGAATACTGTACGCATCATTAGAAACATGAAGTTCTACAGCTGGAACAGGAGATCGGTGGCAGGGAGTGAGAAGAATCGGTCCATGCTTCTTCGTCGGTGGTGAGACAATCAGAGAATAAGAAGTCCAGAGGCAGGGTGTGGTGCTGTGATGGATGGAATGGATTTAGAAGGACTTTTAATAAAGACTGAGAACTAAAAAAGAGAAACTACAGAAATAAGAGGCTGAAAAATCCCTCAGCGAGTGAAACAGAGGAAGAAAGAGGCCTTGGTGTTTCACCTCACTAATCCTCTCTTTCTCCCTGAACTCTATAACTAATCTACTTCCTGGTTACCAAGGACACCAAAGGAGGAGCGAGGAATAGGTCACATGTTGTCATGGAGACTGCTAACTGCTCCATCAATTGAACCCACTTACCCCCTCCTGCCCCAAACACACACACACACAAATGAAGAGGTCTGTCTGCAGAGAAGAAAAGCCTGAATGGAAGAGAGGAGGAGAAGTTTAAAGTGAGCAGCCACAAACCAGCTTCACTCCCCACAGAGGCCGTCACAGCCCCCAGCACCCCCATCAGCATCCAGGTGGTGCCAGAAGCAGGAGACAGAAAACTACACAGAGTAGTTCTAAAAAGCTCGGGCTGAGAAATGTTAATAAAAACTGAAGGCAATGATCAGCTAATCTCATAAACCCAGATTTTATTCACAATAATCGGAATGGGGCAGCAAAGGCTGGAAAAGTCAGAGAAACAGCTGGAGGAACATTTAGCAGCTGATGAGGTTGATGGGCAGCAGGTCAGTGAGATGATTCGGTCTAAAAAAGCCTCTTATAGAGGCAGAGGTTCTCAGAGTAAAGCTGGGCAGAGGATCACCAACCTGCAAAAAACTGTCTTCAAATGTTCAGAATAATGATGTAAAACTGAAGACTGAAGGTCTCATCATCTACAGTAATGACATCATCAGAGAAATGTGTGTGTGCAGGGCCGAGGCTGGAAACCTGTGATCTTCAGGCAGCACTGCAGGAAAAACAGGCCTGATTCTGTCCTGGAAATCACTGCATGGACTCAGGGACACTTCCAGGAATCACTGAGCTCAGCTCCACACATGCAGGTTAAAGAAGAAGAAGCCGTCTGTAAACCCGATCCAGGAACAGCGCTCTCTGAACCGGCCTGCAGTCCAGACCTTTTGGAGCATCAGGAACCAAAAACAGGACAAAGCAGCTCCAGGACTGTGACTCACAGCATTAAACCCAAAACATTTCCTGTCTGCCCTCAGCAGAGTGTGTGTGTGTGTGTGAACAGGTATGAACATGTCCTCCTCGTTTCCTTCAAGAAATCACTTCAAACACACTCATGGTGGCCTCCACCTCCACCTGGGGAGCTGAGGACACGCCTCCCTCGGGGTGCAGGAGGTCATTGTTCCCCCTGAGGTGTGGAGCGTTCACCTGTGCAGCAGTGTGGACGCTCCAGTATGACTTCATAACTGGAGCAAATCCTACTGATTTGCACAGAAATAAGAAATTAATAAAATGTAAATTACATACAAATGTAATGAACAACAAAATGTATTTATTTTTCTGGCCTGCATGAAGAAATCAGCTTCTTCCAAAACAGATTTTATTTGATGCTACGATCGGCTCCGATGCACCTCTGCAGGTGATTTTTATTCAGCCCGTTTCCTGTCCAGTTCCTGTCCCGTCTGCCTTTCTTACCCCACCCCCTCCCTCCTCTGCCTTTGAAGTCTGACAGAGACAAAGAGAAAAATCAGAAAGAAAGAAATGATGGAAAGATAGATGACAAAAGAGAGGAAGAGTTGGAGGACGGTGAGCGATATGAGGTCAGAGAGTGCCACGAGAAGACATCTGGAAGAGAAACTGGGTTTGAATCAGAGGATTTTACACGCTGCCTCCATCATGGCTGAAACACTGCAGACTGTTTCATGTGGGACTGAAAGGTATGCGGGGGCCAGGTGAGGGGGTCTCAGGTGCCTCCTTCATGTTCAGCTCATTGTTTGGCGAGCTGCAACACGCTCGGTGCCAAAAGCAGTCAGAGAAAATTCAGCTTCAGCTTCTCGTTCACATTCAAAAAGCTTTTTAAAGAAGTCAGATTCAGAGGACTGAAGGAGGAATCATAAAACCGAACGTCCTCAGACTGAGACACACGTCTTATTCTACAAACCTCACCTGCAGCAGCTTAAAGCAGATAACCCGAAAGCTGGAGAGGGAATGGCGTCTCACTAAATTAGAAGATGCTCATTTAGCCTGGAAAAAGAGTTTGTTGCTCTATAAAAAAGCCCTCCGTAAAGCTAGGACATCTTACTATTCATCATTAATTGAAGAAAATAAGAACAACCCCAGGTTTGTTTTCAGCACTGTAGCCAGGCTGACAAAGAGTCAGAGCTCTGTAGAGCCGAGTATTCCTTTCACGTTAACTAGTAGTGACTTCATGGATTTCTTTACAAATAAAATTTTAGACATTAGAGAAAAAAATTATTCATAACCATCTCAAAGATTATTCTTCATGTTCGGCTGCTTTCAGCACTGCTGGTATTTGTTTAGACTCTCAAAGATTCTTGAAAGAGTAGTTGTAAAACAGCTAACTGATCATCTGCAGAGGAACGGTTTATTTGAAGAGTTTCAGTCAGGTTTCAGAATTCATCACAGTACAGAAACAGCATTAGTGAAGGTTACAAATGATCTTCTTAGAGCCTCTGACAGTGGACTCATCTCTGTTCTTGTCCTGTTGGACCTCAGTGCAGCTTTTGATACTGTTGACCATAACATTTTATTACAGAGATTAGAGCTTGCTATAGGTATTAAAGGTACTGCACTGCAGTGGTTTGAATCATATTTATCTCATAGACTCCAATTTTTTCATGTAAATGGGGAGTCTTCTTCACACACTAAGGTTAATTATGGAGTTCCACAGGGTTCTGTGCTAGGAACAATTTTATTTACATTATACATGCTTCCCTTAGGCAGTATTATTAGAAAGCACTGCATCAATTTTCATTGTTATGCAGATGATACTCAGCTTTATCTATCAATGAAGCCAGATGACACACATCAATTAGTTAAACTGCAGGAATGTCTTAAAGACATTAAGGTCTGGATGACCTCTAATTTCCTGCTTCTAAATTCAGATCAAACTGAAGTTCTTGTATTCGGCCCCACAAATCTTAGAAACATGGTGTCTAACCAGATACTTACTCTGGATGGCATTACTTTGGCCTCCAGTAACACTGTGAGAAATCTTGGAGTCATTTTTGACCAGAATATGTCCTTCAATGCACATATTAAACAAATATGTAGGACCGCTTTTTTGCATTTGTGCAATATTTCTAAAATTAGAAACATCCTTTCTCAGAGTGATGCTGAAAAGCTCATTCATGCATTTATTACTTCTAGGCTGGATTATTGTAATTCATTATTATCAGGCTGTCCTAAAAGCTCCCTGAAAAGCCTTCAGCTGATCCAAAATGCTGCAGCTAGAGTACTGACAGGGACTAGAAAGAGAGAGCAGATTTCTCCCATATTGGCTTCTCTTCATTGGCTCCCTGTTAAATCTAGAATAGAAGTTAAAATCCTTCTCCTCACCTACAAGGTCTTGAATAATCAGGCCCCATCTTATCTCAAAGACCTCATAGTACCATATCACCCCAGCAGAGCACTTCGCTCTCAGACTGCTGGCTTACTTGTGGTTCCTAGGATACTTAAGAGTAGAATGGGAGGCAGAGCCTTCAGCTTTCAGGCCCCTCTTCTGTGGAACCAGCTTCCAGCTTGGATTCAGGAGACAGACACCCTCTCTATTTTTAAGATTAGGCTTAAAACTTTCCTTTATGATAAAGCTTATAGTTAGGGCTGGATCAGGTGACCCTGAACCATCCCTTAGTTATGCTGCTATAGGCCTAGTCTGCTGGGGGGTTCCCATAATGCACTATTTCTTTTCATTCACCTTATTTACTTTGTTTATACTCCACTCTGCATTTAATCATTAATTGATATTAATCTCTGGCTCTCTTCCACATCTTTTTATTCTCTCCCCTCAGCAGATGACCCCCCCCCCCCCCCTCCCTGAGCCTGGTTCTGCTGGAGGTTTCTTCCTGTTAAAAGGGAGTTTTTCCTTCCCACTGTCACCTAAATGCCTTGAGGCGACTGTTTGTTGTCATTTGGTGCTATATAAATAAAACTAAATTGAATTTATCATAAAACTGGGTTTGATCATTTTTTCTCTCATGGGGGAACAAACTCACAGCTCGGCTGGTCTGCAGATTTACAGAGCAATATGAGTGACCCTGAAGGGCTCACACATCTCAGAGCTTCAGTGGAAAAGGAGGAGATGCTCATTACCTGCTCAGAGGCTCACCTGAGGGAGAGCAGAGTGTGGGAACAGAGCTGTAAAGCAGAAATGATTACAGGGTTATACCCCCTGAAGTTACTCTCACCCCAACGCTGCTCTGTAAGCTCACCTGGTCGTCTTCTTCCCACTTTAACCTCTGAGTTCATCCGCTCGCTGCTGAAGACCAGATGATGCAGGCAGTCATTAAACTTCACAATTTGAAGGTATGACCTCCCGTCATACTTTTTTAAAATAATCATTTTCCTGAGGATACGGATGTTAGAGAAAATCTTTCACCTGCTGACAAACACCTGAAGCCTGTTTATGACCAGAAGGCATGTTGGATCACATGATCACCTCTGAGCTGCAGTACCGCACTCCACCACACAGACCCACGCTGAAAGTACATGACCTACGGGGGGCGCTGTTTCACAGATTTATTTGATTTATTTATCTGAGCTGGTGTAAGTTTTGACCTTATTAGCCTTATTGAGTGTCTAACATCTGGAATATTTTTCATTTCTTTAGATAACATTTTTATCTTTATATGTAAGTTAAATAAAGTAGAAATAAATAGAAATAATAAAGTAAAGGCAGCTGTGGTAAATTTATCAGTGGATCAGCTGGTAGAATAAAGCTCTGGAAGAGATTAAACTGAATATGGATTATTATTACTGTGGTCTATAGTATTCTGTAAAGTTTGTATTTAGAAGAACAGGTCAAAGGTCATGCTTCGTGGCAAAGATGTTTAGAGTCTGAAAATGTTTTATGCTTTTCTCCCGCAGACGTGAGCAGAAGTGGACTCGCTTATTTCTGTTTCCTGTGTTTGCACAAAAACACGTCGTTAAACCGCTTCGTTTCCTCCTTTTGAACATGTTTTGCTGCTAAATGTGTTCATTATGAAAATATGGCTGAAGGGAAATTCCTGCTGGCACTGATTCAGGAAGCTTTAATGATCAGTTTCTTCCTGTATTTAGCTGATGCTGCCCCCTGGTGGATGGACTGAGGAACTGTATTTGCCATGGCTGTGAACCTGTTGAGCTCTCCTCTGTGAGAACACCTGCTGCACAGGTATCATCTGTTTGGCTCCAGCTGAGCTTCATGTGCTCTTCATGACCAGCTGGGAAAACCTACGTTCATCATGTCAATCAGGGCAGGACATGCAGGTGACCCTGGCATCACGTGCAGGTAAAAACAGACCTTTCAGCTGCTCTCACCTGTTCTGAGCAGGGACCTATCCACATGCTGAGCCCTGAGTTTACCCAGCATGCACTTTGTGAGGTTTCCTGCAGTGAGTGATGGGAAACAGCTCAAACATGGAGGTTGCTGCTGCTGCAGCTGATTCAGACTGTGATGCAGAGCAGAAACCACATTCAGTCTGCAGACGGCGACTCTCGGAGCCTCTCAGGGATCTGGCTGCAGTTCCTAACCGAGCTTCCTGTGGAGATCTGCTGGATTTCCATCAGTAAAACGATCAGTGTGAAGATGAAACCGAGGCTGCAGTCATTCCCAGGTCTGAATCCTCAGGTGACATCATCTTTCAGCTTCGCTCTGTGATGGACTCTGAACTTTGTGCACCAAACAGAATAAAAGCTGGGAGGCCAAACAGTTCATCACCTGTGACCACCAATCAGCTGCATGCTGACCTCAGCAGTTAGTCTTTAGGAGTCGTGTTACTCACGAGGTTCACCTGAGGCCACAGGTAAGAACGATGCAAAAATAAACTCACTTCAGAAACAGGCAGGTCCTCACCAGCAGCTTCGGGTTTATTTCCACATCCAGCAGATGAAGCAGCTGCCGATGACTTCATCAGACCTTTCCCATCAGCTGTTCTACCGACACATTGCTCCAGTTTATTATTTGGAAGTTCACCTGCAGCGGTACAGACATCAGCCCGCACAGCCCCACCTGATCCATGAAGAGCTGCCAGGCCGGCCCAGTAGCACACTTTGGTAAACTAACACTGGCTTGTTTTGGTCCTTGTGAATCTACATTTAGCTTTATTACTTGTGCTTTTCATTTTTATTTGTATTAAAGTTATACGAATAAAATTTTGGCCTTTTCTTGAATATATGGATCCAAACTGACCTGAATCATCCCAGATGTTTCTACAGTTAATATTAAAGTTTTACAGCTGTGCTCTCAGTAATAAGGTAGCATCACAACTTTTATTTATGGAACTGCTGAGGTTCATGTTTGCAGACTGAAAATGAGAGGCTGGCTGCGGAGACCCCCGGGGGCCACACCAAAAACATCTAAACCTACTGTTTCCTGGAAGAAGGTAACAGGACGATAAACCAGCTCCTCCTCCTCCTCATAAGTGCTTCATACGTTTGCATTCACACATACTCTGACAGCTGCATCAGAGAGCAACTTGGGATTCAGTATCTTGCTCAAGGATACTTAGGCATGCAGACTGGAGCAGCCAGGACTCAAACCGCCAACGTTGCGGTTAGCAGATAACCCGCCACCCCACACAGCCTCAGGCAGCTGCAGGTCTGCAGAAAAATGCTGAGTCACCATTTCTTCGGCGCTCAGCGAGCATCATCAGACATTTAAAACACATTTTGAAGAAATGACAGCAGTTTTAGTTTCTTTCATTTTATTTTGAAAAATCCAGCTGCACAGACTCAGAAGTTCCTGTGAAAGAAAAACAGGAAACAGCTGTTAGACTCTATCATAGGTAAACTTCCTGCCTAACAAATAAGACTTCCTTTACACAATTTCACAATAAAATCAGTCCCAAGAATCAAACTGCATCGCTGTGAGCAGCAGCAAGCCGCAGACTGCCATCAGCCCCACAGGAAGAGTTAAACTTTATTGAAACAAACACTCGCGGCGTTTTCGATGATGCAGCTGTTAATCAGAGAAATCCTGAAAACACTGACGTGTTTAATCTGGATTACGCTGATTTACAGACATTCAGATTATTTTTAGTTACTTTGATTCTTTTTCATGCAGGACGTTTTGTGTTTTTAAGCCTGCGAGGTCCAAACTAAAATATTCTGAGGTTCGTCAGCATCATGGGGCCAACGTGCTCGCTGTTCTCCCCCCCCCCCGTGAACGCGTCACAGCTGTTGGCATGCACCGCTGGCCTGCCGACACCGCCATGTGAACAACAGAGCAGCGGCTCTCGGTGAGGAGGACGCCCGAGCCCTTCGTCCTGCCCCAGCCCTGCTGTGGCGTTCGGTCTGAGGGCGACGTCTCCGTCCCCTCTGGGCGGGGTTAACAGGACCCTTACCCAACATGACTTTATTTTGGGGTTTTAATGTCACTTTATTTCTCTGCTAAACAATTCCAGTGTTTTGATTTTCAGGACATTTGAAATCTTTTTGGATCCGTTTTATTGTTGTGCAGAAGTAAAGCTGGAGTGATGTGGATTTGCAGCTTTGTGTAACCGTGTGCGCGCTCCTGTTTGAAGCTCGGGCGAGCCTCGCTTTAACAGGTTACCGTTAAAAACGTGTGAGCTGCTTACTTTGCCACGACGCCGTCGTTCTTCGCCAGCCTCAGGATGGAGTCGTCAGACTCGCCCTGAAACAAAAATGTGTTCAGATTAAAGCTGATGCGTCACACCCTTCACAAAGAGCACAAAACCATTTTATAGGCTTTTAAATGTAAAATACGATTTTATATTTGATTTAAAATGAGATCCACACGATGACAGCAGAAACATCTGGATACATCTGACAAACAGGAAACAAACATCTGCACAGACCTGATTTTTGTAGTTCTCCATTTATTATTGTATTTTAATTTAAATTAGAAAAAGAATTATTGTCAGTACTTGTTTATGATTTCATCACGACAGATGAAAAATTCTGTTGACCTTTGACCTTGAAAAGAAAATCTGTTGTTGGGCGCCTTTAAAAGATTTTCACAAAGTTTCATCAATTTTGGTTTTCCAGCTGACAGACCGACCGGAACCATCCTCCCTGCACCTGCGGGTGAGGTAACGATCGGCGTGTCAGAGGGCGGAGGCAGAAACATGCTCATTTACACATTTCCCATCATGCTCCTGAGCCTGGATGCAAGAAAATGCTGAAACTGAGCACACTCTGTGGGTAAGGAGGTTCAATACCAGCCTGAAGCTGTCTGAGGATCCAGCAGTGGGGCGACAGCCAGAACAGGTAACACAGTCAGCAGGACGCCTCGATGAAGCAGCCGGGTCACGTCTGTGCATCATTTCTCTTTAAAATTACTTGTTCAGACTTCATAACCTGCAGCTCAGACTTTTAAACAAAGGCAGTGGCGGATCCTGTCTCTAACTTTAGAGTTCAAGGTAACCCAGCGGCCTGCAGGACGGGGTCGGGCCGTCCTGCAGGCCGCTGACGGCGTTTGCACCAACGAGAGCAAACTGCTCCCATGAGAAGCAGCAGCTGCTCACAAAGTGTTTCAGGTGAGTGAGTCTGTACTTGGTGTCATGGAAACCTGAGTGTCGCACTCACATTTACACCTGAAACGGACGCGAGTGGGCGGAGACGCTCGGCTTTCATCTCAAAGCTTCGGTCACTCCATATTATTATCTGCTGCCTCGTGGAGCTGTTAGATACTCAACCTGAACATTTATATTTAATCCCAGGCTTTTGTCATCATTTAATCTGAGAAATGTCTGAGCTTGTTGTGGGTGTGGAGGTGCTCTGCTGCTCAAATCGTGGTCTGGTACTACTTTCCCACTGCCGAGGAGCCGGTGCTCGTGCCAGTGCTGGTTTCAATGAACCGGCGACACGCTTAAGAACGGGCCCGCGTTCCCACCGCGTTTCTGTGAACTGCTCCTTTACGTATGAGTGTGGGCGGGTCCTCGTCTGGACACAAAGCCGAAGCGCACAAACGTGGGAGAACACGCTCCCCTTTCTGTGCTGCAAATACGTTTTAGGGTCCAAACCAAACTACTGCAGCATCTGTGTGCAGCACAGAGGGAAACACAGACAGCGATTAGAGCAAGACGACAAGTACGCACTTTGTGTCCTTTTATCTGTGATATGAACTGATACAAAGCAGCAAGTTCAGCCTTAGAGCCCAACCTAATTCACAGCCGTGAAAATCGCTTTTCTCCTGTAATACACATGTAATATGGTAGAAATCTTGATGTTGAGACGGCAGAGTCACGCCCTTCTGCTGCTTTCGTCACGCGTTCTTGGTTCAAGATCAGCTAGTTTGCGGGGCCGGAGTTGAACCCGTTTTTTGGCCGAGCACCGAGAGCTTCGGTGGCGGAAAACCCGCCTAATGGTTCAAATAAAGGCACCGGCACTGGAACGCTGTTGGACCTATGAGCATGCAAGGGAATGTTTAATGTTCAGCTCACACTTACCATCCTGCGGATGGCGCCGCAGATGGCGTAAGTCTTGAACTGGCCGTTGAAGCGCCCGGTCACCTTATCAACCTGCAACGAGACAGGACAGGAACATTTAGACACGCACACTTTAATCATTGAGCATCACAGTTTCATATTCCACAAAAACCCACACATCCCGGCAACTGCCAAACTAAAACTGGAACCATTCCTGCTGGACTTCACGGCAGTTTCAAGCTGTTCACACATCATGCAAATCTGCCACAGGGCTCAGTGTTTACACAGCAGATTCAGCGATAAGGAGAGTTAATTTTCATAAACACACACGGAGCGCCGCCCCCTCTACCTGTGGAGAGGCAAATATGAGTGGACAGATTTCAGCTGAACAGGTAACACACCTTTACATCACTGCACCTCCCTTCAGTCTCCATTTTTTATCAATACACAGAAAAACCTCCAGATGAGCAGGAGGTCTGGACCCAGAATCCCTCCTGTGAGGTAACAAACCTCCACACCACACCACCCCGTCATCGTGCTGAGGAAATTTCCTTCTGCTCTCAAATGCTGTTTTAGCTCCTGTTTCTCAGAAAGGTGGCCTGATGAAAACGAGGTAATGCTGGTTATAACCGGAGCGGATCTCTGACTAGGGCTGCAACAATGAATCGATTATTAAAAGTGTTGGCAACAAATTTCATTATTGATTCGTTGTTTTGCATGATTTATGTGTCAGTCGCCACGTCACAGGGCTGCTTCCCTGCAGAGCTTTATAAACGCTGGCTGACAAAGTTAAAAAAATAACTCGAGCTGCAGCACGAGCCGAACGGAGCGAGGCGGAGGTGAGAACTCAAGAGGAAATTAAAAAGGAAAGTAAATAAATTCTACAACTGAAACGTGACTGACGCAGAGGAAAAGGTTCAACTCAAGTCCTCAAAGCATGGCAGCACTTCACGCTTCACACAACTATAGAAAATGTGTGACATACAAGCTTTGCAAAAGTGATTTGAGCTGACGTGAGAGCATCACAGTGATGAAGCACCTGAAACGTGCTGCAGGCATCGATGAGGATGAACAGCAGGGAAGTCACCGCAATATCCTGAGTTTGTCCCGTTCTGAAGCGAGGAAACGTAACGTCAGTCTCTCCGGTAGCTCACCTGATGCTGTTTGCTTGTCAGCTAGATTAGCGGTCCCCACAGACCGGTTTAGTGTAAGACAATATTCCCACGGACCGGCCTTCACAGTGTGGCGGATAAATACATCAAAATAAATGACACGACCGTATTCAAAACTGTGATATTTTCTGAGTATAATAATAAACATGTATTCGTTTGCAACTCCATCTGCAGCGTCTTGCTAACATCGCGCCACAGCATGAACAACATCCTCTCTGCCCGCTATCTGGTCGCCATGGTAATGTTTAAACATGCCTTCAAAATAAGAGACACCAATACAGTAGAAATCGCCTCAGTCGGATTCAGATGGTGAATGAAATTTTCATTTTTAACAAAATCTGTCTTCAGGGCTTTTATATTGTTTTGGAGTAGCAGGGGGGCATGCCACACTAGCACGTGCCTTATGACCGAGACCGAAGCCATGACGGCAGCAGATATGAATAATCATGTGGCAGTTGTGAACCAATCAAATGGCTCAGATTGAAAAAAATGTAAATATTGCCGCGTGCATCCACATGGTGCTGGAAATGGAGACGGTGGACGGGGCAATTTTTTTTTTTTTTAAGGAAAATTTAAAAGTAGAGGGCGCAGAGTGGACAGCATAATTTGAACGCCTTGTGTCTTACACTTAAGTCGGATAAAATCCAATTTTTCAAACTATCCGACAGTTTGGGCTCTAATTTGTGTGACTTCAACTAAGCGCATTTAAAATACAACTCACCATAATCAGAGTGAGCCCTGAGCTTGTTTCTCTGCTGCTCATGTTTGTTAGCTTGCGGGTTGGCTGGGTTCGGCACACACCGATACAAGCTTTGATTTCACAGGAGAGGCTGCAGAGTGTCAGCTTGATGGCTGAGTCCGCCTCACCGTTATCCTTGTGTTGCTAAATAAAAAAGGTAAATGGACTAGTTCTTGTATGGCGTCTCTACTATTCTTGTTGAGCACTCGAATATTTAAATAAGCGTTACATAGGTCAACCAACCGATTTTGTTAGACAAGCACGGGAACCAGTGAAGCGTCTAGGTTTAGTTTTAGTGGTGACATATCACGTGACTGAGACAAGCGTCTTGACACGTCAAGAGGGAGTCATAGATGGATGTAACGGAGAGAATCCGCCCATTTTTCAAAATAAAACATCGTTGAGACTCAGTAAGTAAAACGGAAATAATTTTAGTTAAAGTTATTTATTCTTTAACTGGGGCCTGGTACCAAATGACCCACGGCCCGGTATCAGTCCGCGACCCGGGGGTTGGGAACCTCTGAGCTAGACAATGACTGATAGAGTAGGTGTGTGTGTGTGTTACTTTTTTATTTCTGTTCAATTAGCCTAAGCAGGCTTTAAATGTGTTTCATAAATTAACTTCTACACAATTATGGTAACAATTTAGTGACTAAGCATCAAGTTTTAACGTTCTGATAAAGTGTGAGTGCAGACGGGGGGGGGTATGGGAGTGAGGCAGGATGAAGGCTGCTTACTCGCCTTAACCTGATACTGCAAATAAAACATGGCATTTACTGAGCTGTAACACATGCTCATACTATACTGTATCTCATTCCAGAAAAAAACAAAACAAAAAAAACAGCAAACAGCGACCGTGAATATCCAATAAGCTTCTCTTTTCAGTAAGGCGGAATTAAGAGAAGCTTATTGGATATTCACACTCAATACTCTTTCTCCATTTGGACTGAATGAAGATTTTGATTTAAGACCCTTTCTGTAATTAACCTTTTGGTCAGTTGCCACTTCTGGTACATATGGGCTAGTGTAATGTTTTTCAACCTTTTTTGAGCCAAGGTACATTTTTTTCATTGAAAAAAATCACAAAAATCACAAGGCACACCACCAGCCAAAAATGTTAAAAAAATGATACTCTGTAGCCTATATTGACATTGATATATATATTTTATGTATATAGTGCTTATGTATATGTGTATAGTTTTTTCTATTCTATTTTATTTTATTCTATTCTATTTTTGTTCATTTGTTTTTTTACTCACCCTTTTCATTTTTCTCTGTACTGAGCTGCTGTAATGCGCAAATTTCCCCGTCGTGGGATCATTAAAGTTTTATCTTATCTTAACAATATAGTCATTCTTATCAAAGTGTCTTGAATAGGAATCAAATAAAGACAAAAAATAACTATCATATAATATATATCTTCTTCCAAATAAAAAGTGCACTTAACATGTCCACTTCAAAAACACAGCTTGAACATAACAAATGCCACAACAATGTGGTCTTAAAGGTAGAAAACTTCAAAGTGTTTTGCAAACTCTCATTTTGTCCAAAAGCATTCCATTATCAGGAATACAGAAATATAGCACTTATTCTGATAGAAGCAATAATATTTGGGAAAGACTTCACTGTTCCACATATATGAAGAGTTGCATGTACAAAATGTCAGTCTCAGTGTATTTTACTCTCTCAATGTGAAACCTGTGCCTGTTTGGATGAACACAGCTGATATCCTGGCAGGAATTGAAGACAGACACACACAAAGCTCTTCCTCAGCAGCTCTCAGTCTCTCTCTGTTTTTAGTTATTATGGTAACTCAAAGTTCCTTTGATCAGCCGCCTCAGGCTCTGTGCTAACCAGCTGTTCGGCTAGTAGGGGCAGGTAAGGGGTGCTTCAGCGGCGTTCGCCCGGCAGTATAGGGTTACAAATATGTATGCTGTGTGCTTTTCAGATGGCTCTCATGTTGCAAAACTACCGCTGCAAACTGTTGGCCTGGGCATTCAACCGTTGCTTTGCCAGTTTCTTGCTGTCGGGTTTTAAAAATGGCAGGCTTGATTCTGGTGAAAAAGTTGCTCTCATGACTCCGCTAGTGACCACACGCCCTGGCCAATCAGTGACATGCTGTCCTCCGCATCACATTTTTGTATCGCCTCGGATTGCTTAGAACCTCGGGTGAGTGAGTACGGAAAAAGGACCGGCAAAGTGTACCTGATTCGAATGGAAATGCCATCAAATCGTGGCGAGTCGAGTCGACCTGTGCCGAGTCGTTCCGTATGGAAAAGTGGCTTAATTTTCTTGTCTCTATGTACAATGCAATTCGCTACCTGCTGTTATCTAGTCTAGTGATGTAGTAGTGATACTACTACAGCACAGACACTCCGGGCATATTAGGTGAAATTGGATAATTTCCCACGGCACACCTGACGACCTCCCACGGCACACTAGTGTGCCGCGGCACACTGGTTGAAAAACACTGGGCTAGTGTAATGTTTTCTATCTTTGTGTCCGAAATTTGACTGTTTCCTGTTTGATATAGACGATGTCTAACAATAACGTGTATATATGACACTGTACTGTGGGACCTTTGTTTGTGGAGTGGAGATGAATTTTTAGTGTATATCTTCAATGGCTTATTTTGTACTTTTATTTATTTGTATTTTTCTTCCCTTTATTCTTATATTGTGACGAGGATGGTTGTAACAGTGTATTCTTAGATGTTTTTAGGTATGCTACACTGATGTGAGGTTTTAAAAATGGTCTTTCCTCTTTGTTTCTTATTAATGTGATAGACCAGTCTGGTATATCCATGATTTCAGGCGTTCTTTGTCCTATTTTTTCCTTGGGCATTGAATAGCACCTGTCACTCAATTTCTTGGTGACGGGTGGGTATTTAAATAGGTGTGTAGCATTACCTTGTTACGTCTGAAGAAGGGCATTCCAGCCTGAAACGTTACTTCTTTAATACTGATGGATTAAAATTTCTCAAGGAGCTTTTTGGTGTGCGGACCTCCTCCTATTTCTGAATAAAAACATCAAAATTAAAGATTTTTTGTATCTGGTTCACCCCAGGGTTATTATAGTTAACGAAAACGAACGAAATAACGAAAACTGAAATTGAAATAACATTGTTGTTAAGTGAAATAAATAAAAACTAAAATTAAAAAGAAAAAACGATAACTAACTAAAACTGTATTGTGAGTTTAAAAAACTAAAATCGTAGATAAAATGACCTTCCTTTTCTTGTTTTGTCATTTGATTTCAAAGCCTTGTGGACTGATCATTTTCTGCTCTCCGAGTTGAAGCTGGGAGCGCCGTCGGGCAGCTGTGTGCCTGCCTGCTGCGCTCACCGAGCCGGTCCGCAAAGTAATGGCAGCGGTCTGCCGAGAAAGTTTCTTTGAGTCCGATAATACAGATAAAAGCGTGTCTTGTTGTGAATGATGAAAAATGTATGGAACACGTCTCAGTGAGGAAAAAACAGCAACGTCAAAGTCCACCTGAGAAGCGCACACAAGGAAACCGCATATCGAGCATCTAACCAAGCTAGCTCCAAAACAGAAGCTGTTGTTAATCTGATGCACTGACACTGAACTTTATTGCAGAGTTTATTGTAGAATTTATTGAGTTTTCTTTGTTTCTGCCGGTTGATGTTCATGTGTGTCCTTAATATTACACACATTTAGCCTGTAGTGCTGCTGTCTCTGAACAGTTGGTTGTTGAATATATTTCTTTATGGTATCTTTGGTTGAGTTTTTAATTACACAATAGTCACTCTTGCACCTTGAATCTTGCACCTGACAAAGTATGAAAAACTAAAACTAATACTGAAACTAACGAAACTAAACTAAAACTAAGCAATAAACCAAAAATAAAAACTAATAAACACGAGCAAAAGCGCTCTGAAAACTAAAACTAACTGAATTAAAGAAAAAAAAAGTAAAAACTAAAACTAAACGATAATGTAAAATCCAAAACTATTATAACCCTGGTTCACCTAAAACAACAAAAACGAAAAAAGGACCAATCAATCGATTATTAAAATCGTCGTTAGCTGCAGCCCTTCCTCTGACAAGCTGAACGGTCACCGGCGAAAACATTCAGAACATTTTTGGCTGGATTTAAACAGCTGATACGAGCGGTGCAAACATTACACCAAACACGGACTCGTCTCCGTTACAGGTCAATCCATCGGTTCCTGAATCCAGCTCACATCAATCCCGACTTAAAGAAAACCATCATCCACAGAGCTCGGACACATGACTCGCCATGGCAACAGGTGATAAGAGCAGAGCCTCCGTGGGGACCACGATTTCAAAACCAGGAGAAAAGAGTCACCACTGAATGAGCCGTGTGAGGCGGGGACAGACCGCTGCCTTCACCCGGGCCTCAGACGCATTCAGACAGACCATCACCTGATACACTGATGCGCGTTTATCCATTGGTGTGATTGGTCAATGATCAGGACAGACTGCATTATGGTAAAACGGTGCAGCAGGTCAGGGTCGGAGCCTGTTACCACAGCAACCGGCTGAGTTTCAGTTAGCTCTCTTTGTGGAACAGAAACCTGGGTTTCCCTCATCTCAGGATTAACAAACTCAAGAGATTTGAGCTAAACCTGCTTCCTGTTCACCTGTGACACGAGTGCGACACACACCAGCAACGTGAGATCACTGATGAACCTAAACATGCGGCTCAGCCGTGCTCACCAGCTATGAAGAAGAGCTGCCAGCAGGAAGTCAAACACAATGCGTTTAATCACTGTGAGGCAGAAACCCTAACGGAAGAGCTGCATTCCCATTTCTATGCCGCCGGACGGTCCCTGTCACCACTAAATCCTTCAGGCCAGGTGACCCCCAATCTTACCTCAGCAATGTTGATCTGGATGGAAGCGTGGTCTTTGGCTCCGATGATTCTGTTGCTGGCAGAGCTGCAAACACAGACACACCTCATTAAACGTCAGCCCACCATCACACGTTTCCTTTAATTTCCTGCCTCGCTCATCTCTCACCATTTCCGGGGGACGTACAGGTCCACGAATTCTCCTGCGTCGTTCTGCATGTTGGAGCTCGTTCAGGTGGTCGCCTACAAACCTGAGACACAGAAACATGTCAGATGCCCTCACCTGGAGCCAACACAACACAGCAGGAACACACACACACACACACACACACACACACACACACACACACACAGTGGCACACCGTGGCACAGTCAGACCCGCGCACAGTGGCACAGTCAGACACACATAGATGCTAACTCCGCGGCTAACACGCGGAGCTCACACGGCGGCCTCGTGCCGCTCCTCGCGCGCCATAAACTCCAATATTACACAATTCACCGACAGAACCGCTCTCAGACACACACACAGACACACACTGCAGTTCTACCCCAACACAAAAACACATCCAGAAGGCGATAAAAGTCGCTTCCAGATATTTTTACTCGGAGAGACCGAGACGAACGTACCGTACGGGACAAATGGCGAACAGGAAAGGGAGGAGCTGCCACACCGGATACACGTAAAACGCGTCTGCGGAGCTGAGCTTTTTCAAAATAATAATGATGGTTATAATTTATTTTTAATCTTTTCGGTCACCCCCAGAGATCCTTGATGAATTTAGAAGTGATATTCAGATTAAACTTTAACGGACCGCCTGAGCCTCGCTCAGACCCGCATTTGTTGTTGCGGAGGTTTTTGCGAGTGGCGACATCTATCGGTCCGGAGGAAAACCGCAGGTCTCAGGGGGCACCACGAAGCCAGATCAGTGCGTCAGCTGTGTGGAGCTGAAATTCAGAGTTTTCTGTTTACCTGTTAAATCAGGTAATCAGCGGTCAGACTAACCACAGTGAAGCCACAGGGCTGCACACTAACCAGCCTCCCTTTGTTCTAAATGTTCTTTGGGCTTTTCAGTGTTTACTGTGACGGGACAGAGGGGAGAGGAGAGGGCTGGGAGGAAGAACGGGGAAGGCACGCGGTGGCCTCAGGGCAGATTCACCGAGAAGACTCAGTAAGCCATAAACTTAGAAACGCAGGTGATCCACGCCCTGACATGCCTTTGTAAATAAGAGCATTTCATCAGTATAGCTCACTGCATGTGACTGCAGAGCTCAGTGATGCTACAGAAGGACCCAAACAACAGCACCATTAAACTCATAATACATTTGCATGTCTCTGCAATAAACTGAAGACCGCTCTGCAGGGTACGCTCGCAAAGCCAAAGCGGGCTGGTTCCCGGTGTTGTGCCGAAAAGTGATCATCTGCCATAAAGTGATTTCCGATGTTTCTATGTGCTTTTATGTGTAATGTCTTTCCTTATACTGGTGAATAGAGTGTAGTCAATATGATTTATGAAGGGCTTATATATAAAATGAAGAAATAACCTCTTTTTCAAGTATGTTTATGACTCTGCATTGTTGCATCTACATTATAATAAATCCAGTCCTCTTTGGTCACTTAAAATATCTTTATAGAGTGTAATGTCATATTTGTTCTGATTTCTGCTGCCCTCTTGGCCGGATTTCTCTTTAAAATCTGGCCAATCACAGTTTTTACCCTGAAAATAAAGAATAAATAAAAGTCACTGCCAAAAACTGATTGCAGCTTCTACCTTGTGACAGAAATGTTGTTTCTCACTCAAAATGACCTAATATCATTCACGAGAGATATGTTTGACATATTTTTCACAGATTATAGGTCAGCAAGTCAGTTTAAATACAGGCAATCATTTTCTGGCAATCACTTTTTCGCAGATGATCCCTTTTTGGCACAACACCGGGTCCGGCCGCTAGATGGCAGCTTTACTTAGCGCGTTTCAAGATACTTGACGTCAGTGTGCGTCACACAGAAGATAGAAACACGGAAACCTGTGTAGGTTTAACAGCAACATTAAACTTCACAAAGTAAAACACACACACACACAGTTAATAAATGAAAGTCTGTGTGAATAAAGAGGCTTGTCTTTTTTTTGAACGTAGACATGGCTGTAACTGACCTCAGGTCAGCAGGCAGCTTGTTCCAAGGAGCAGGACCACATTAACTGAAAGCACCTTCAGCACCCTGAGATCTGATTCTGGAACAGTTCACAGATCTGCAGACGATGACCTGAGAGGTCAGAGAGGTCGAGCCACTGACAGCGTTATGAACTAATAAAATGAAATAAAAGGATTTTAAAGGTAATTATGTATTAAACTGGGAGCCAGTGGAGGGCCTTCAGTGCTGGGTAATACAGTCAAACGTCATGTACCTGTGAGGACGCTGGCTGCTGAATTTTAATGAGCTGAAGTCGCCCTCATGATGATTTGGATAATCCTGCAAATAGAGCGTTACAATAATCTAACCTGCTCAATATGAAAGCATTAGAGTCAGTGTGAGGTAAAGTTTCTGACCTTAGATAGATTTTTAAGTGGTAGAAAGCTGCTCTGAGGATGTCAGTTTGGCTCAGTGGGTGAGCAGGTGACCATATGCCACATGGTAAAAATACAGCTGGTCTGGGTTCAAGTCCAACCTGCAGCTCTTTGCTGCTCCTGTTTCCCTGTCTATTGTCACTGTATTGATATCCAATAAAGGCAAAAATGGCCACCAAAGTATCTTCAAAAAGCAGTTCTGATGATCTCACTGATGTGATTATCAAAGCTGAGGTCCCCGTTCAGACTGATGCCAGGATTCCTGCCTCACTCGCTGTGTCTCAGAGACAGGGATGATAAACATGAACACTTTCTGCCTGTTTGGACCAACAACAAAGATTTCTGTCACGTCTCTGATCAGTTCAATAAAGTTTGGAGACTGGGGCGGTGAAATTCTGCCTGGGAACTTGGTTTGAAGAGGCCTTTTATCCGATCATACAACAGACCAACCATAATTTTAAAACAGGAGAACTTTATTTGCAGTATAAAAACACTATGTTCTTTCAGCAGTATTAAAACCACTGTGTGTGTGTGTGTGTGTGTGTGTGTGTGTGTGTGTGTGTGTGTGTGTGTGTGTGTGTGTGTGTGTGTGTGTGTGTGTGTAATGAGAAAGCAAAAAATAAAAATCAGTCAACAACACTTTATCAAACAAACAGCTTATAAAAAACAAAGCAGATATTTGGGAACCAAAAACTTCCAAAGTTATACAGACCTATTATGTTATGAAACCCCCAACAAAAGGAAATAACTTATATCATTAACAAGCCTTTGAGCGGTACGCTGGTCTCTGCGACTCTGCCAATGACTGCATTGTTGTCCAAAGTCGTGAGGGTCTCTCTCTCTCAACATTAGCATAAATGCCTTAAGCTGATCCTGTGTCAGTGCGGTCCTCACTCTGTTTTTCACAAACTTGAGTGTAGAGAAAGTCCTCTCACAGGTCACTTGACAAAAAGAGAGGGTTTGCAGGAGCTTAAAGGCTAGTCCAGTGACACAGTAGGTTGTATTTGGAGAGTATGAGATAAACACATTCTGCATAGATTTTACAGGAGATGCAACTGGTGTTTGTTGGCTCCATGTCTTCCACCTTTTCTGTCTCTTCTGCAGCCAGAACTCTGTATGACTCCAAATGGGGCAACCTAAGTCTCTCCGAGTGGCTGGCAAGACTACAGATCTCAGCCTTCATGGTGAGACGCTGTCATCAAACCTAAGCAGGCACTTACTGTAATGTTGGAGTGATTCAGATGGAAGCCCCCTAGCTCTTATTGCACCAAAATCATCATAAAGGGCTTAATTTTTCTAAGATAAATCCTTTTGCATTCAGTGTTCCCCATATGAGAAGCCTTATTCCTTATTTGTTCTATTACAAAAGCAGGCATTCTTACTTTTGTATATTTTAATTAAACTTTGAATTTTTATTTAACACAGAAACAAATGAACAAAACAGTGCAAACGAATCTACCAAACAGACCCAAAATAATACACATATTAATAATAATAATTTATTATATATCATATATTTTTAAGCTGCAGCAGGATGCAGGGCATAGCCACTGAGAGTGAAAGCTGAGCAGCAAAGGGGGAAAAAAAAGATCGCTGGTGTCCCGTCCGTCACCTGTCCTGTGGCGTGCTGGGGGCTGTTGTGTTTGTAGCCCCTCCTGATGAAAAACAGCTCTCAGTGAAGAGCCAGCTCTGAGGTCTGCTGACTGGCTTCCTGTTGTCACTGCTCTGTGGGATCAAAAATAGTTTTGTTGTAAAAGAAAGAGCTTTCTCATGTTTACAGAGGGTCTCATCTCTGTAAACATCCCATCAAAGGTTAACATCATCAGAGTTCAGTTAGTGTGACTCGTGGACCTGAAGATGGGACATACCTGGACGCGGTGATCGTTATCTGTGCACGAGTCTGTCTGTCCATGTCATCTGTGATCTGGATGAAGGAATGCGATCCTTTCAGCTGAAAACCAGCAAACAGAGCGATGATCCAGCCATCAGCGGGCCGTCTGAGGGATGATCTGACCGCTCATCACGGGACATCCTCATAGTCATCAGTGCTGACTCAATACTGTTACAGCTCTGTGGTCATAATGCTGGACCCAGAGCCACTACAACCGATCTTAGGTTCCCCCACCTGCTGAATCCCTGTAACCCCTGACTGCATCGTGAGGCAGAGTCATCCTCTACAATGTAGGCAAAAACAAATAGAGATGTTTTTAAATTCTCTCTTTTTCTCTGCTCATGTTCTGCATAACAGTGTCCCAGCTAAACTTTGTATTCATCTAATATTGTTTTATTATTACATGAATATAGCACGAGGTGCAGTTAGCTTTACACAAAAATAGAAATGTCCTCCAAACAACTACTTTTACTTTCTTACTGTGATACATTTCAGAGCCTGTACTTTTTCACTTTTACTTCAAGTTGATGAACTCTGGGGAACTTTCACCAGAGTATTTGTGAACACAAGTATCTGTACTTCTACTTAAGTGCAGACTGCTGCCTTCACTTTAAAAGGAAACTAAACTGTCTCTTCTTCACTAACAATGACCACATTTAACAAGAAAGGCTCATAAGACAAAATTATGAAGCGAGTGCTGTCACGGTGTGTGACCGGACTGTATGGCTGTGTATGGAGGTAAAGACCTAATAGCAGGACGCAGGAGACGGCAAGTAAGGGTGATGAGAGGCGGATCTTTATTTAGGTAAGAGTGCAGTGACAACAATTCAATTCAATTCAATTCAATTCAATTTTATTTATATAGCGCCAAATCACAACAAACTGTCGCCTCAAGGCGCTTTGTATTGTGGGTAAAGACCCTACAATAATACAGAGAAAACCCAACAGTCAAAACGACCCCCTATGAGCAGCACTTGGTGACAGTGGAAAGGAAAAACTCCCTTTAACAGGAAGAAACCTCCATCAGAACCAGGCTCAGGGAGGGGGGGTCATCTGCTGAGGGGGGGCTGAGGGGAGAGAATAAAAAGATGTGGAAGAGAGCCAGAGATTAATATCAATTAATGATTAAATGCAGAGTGGAGTATAAACAAAGTAAATAAGGTGAATGAACAGAAACAGTGCATTATGTGAACCCCCCAGCAGCCTAGGCCTATAGCAGCATAACTAAGGGAGGGTTCAGGGTCACCTGATCCAGCCCTAACTATAAGCTTTAATATAAAGGAAAGTTTTAAGCCTAATCTTAAAAATAGAGAGGGTGTCTGTCTCCTGAATCCAAGCTGGGAGCTGGTTCCACAGAAGAGGCGCCTGAAAGCTGAAGGCTCTGCCTCCCATTGTACTCTTAAGTATCCGAGGAACCACAAGTAAGCCAGCAGTCTGAGAGAGAAGTGCTCTGTTGGGGTGATATGGTACTATGAGGTCTTTGAGATAAGATGGTGCCTGATTATTCAAGACCTTGTATGTGAGGAGAAGGATTTTAACTTCTATTCTAGATTTAACAGAGAGCCAATGAAGAGAAGCCAATATGGGAGAAATCTGCTCTCTCTTTCTAGTCCCTGTCAGTACTCTAGCTGCAGCATTTTGGATCAGCTGAAGGCTTTTCAGGGAGCTTTTAGGACAGCCTGATAATAATGAATTACAATAATCCAGCCTAGAAGTGATAAATGCATGAATGAGCTTTTCAGCATCACTCTGAGAAAGGATGTTTCTAATTTTAGAAATATTGCATAAATGCAAAAAAGCGGTCCTACATATTTGTTTAATATGCAACAGAAACCAAAAGATGAGACAAACAGATGAGATAACCTGAACTGGGATAAACTAGAAATATCCTGGAAACAGGGAGCTAGAGAGCAGACACAGCCGTAGAACAACAACAATCCAACAAAGGACAATGGGAAGACTGAGACTATAAATACACAAGGTAATTAGGGAATGGACGACAGGTGAGGGCCAGGGTTATTATAGTTAATGAAAACGAACAAAATAACGAAAACTGAAATTGAAAAAATATTGTCGTTAACTGAAATAAATAAAAACTATAATTAAAAGGAAAAAACGATAACTAACTAAAACTGAATTGTGAGTTTACAAAACTAACTAAAACTAACTGAAATTATCCATAAGCTGACTTTCATTTACTTGTTTTTTTTTTTTTTTTTTAAGCCTTGTGGATTGATATGAAATCATTTTTTCCGCTCTCCGAGTTTAAGCTGGGAGCGCCATCGGACAACTGAGTGAGTGTGTGCGCATGTGCGTGCGCTCACCACGCTGGTCTCAAAGTAATGGCTGCGGTCTGCCGATAAAGCGGCAGAGTCCCGTATGGAGGTTCTTTGAGTACAAGAGCACAGATAGAATCGAAAGTCTTGTTGTGGATGATGAAAAATGTGCGGAACATTTCTCAGTCAGGAAAAACCAGCAACATCAAAGTCCAGCTGAGAAGCGCACAACAGAAACCGCTCTGATCCTACCAGGTAACCTGGCCTGGAGAAACGGGACTACTTGTCGGGTCCATGCAGCCCAGAACGTTGTGACTAAACTGTTGCGTCCTTGTGCGTTTCCGGCTACTTTATCAGTGAGAGAATAACAATCAGGAATAATAATCAAAGCATCAATATAAGGACTCACAACTGTCAGCAAATTCCTGGTAGGAGACTGCTGAAACTATCAGGATGGACGTGAAGGAATGAAGAAAGTGAAAAAAAAACAGGGACAAATATGTTTGCAGCCAAAAAACTGAGCACAAAGAGCGAGGACCAAAAAAGAAGTCCCAGCCTGCGCCACATATAAAACACCTGCACACGACCACAAGGTAATTAACACACACAATCCAGCTACACAAGCATAAATGTGGACATGAGGTCGGACACTTCCGTAGGTTGTGTACAGAGGCCGCAAAGACCCTGCAAGTTTAATTAGCAGCATCTAACCAAGCTAGCTCCAAAACAGAAGCAGCTTCAGGTGGTGAGAACATCAGGATGCAGCTGGATTTGAGCTTTGACTCCTTCAAAGAGTTTGTTTTTGTCAAAACCACATGTAGCTGTTGTTAATCTACTGCACTGAGGCTGAACTTTATTGGGAGTTTATTGTAGAATTTATTTAGTTTGGAAATTCATGTTTTTCTTTGTTTCTCCCTGTTGATGTTCATGTGTGTCCTTAATATTACACACATTTAGCATGTCTTGTGAACAGCTGGTTGTTGAATATATTTCTTTAAACGGTATCTTTTGTCAAGATTTCATTACACAATAGTCACTTTTGCGCCTTGAATCTTGCACCTGATTAGGTATGAAAATACTAAAACTAATACTGAAACTAACAAACTAAGCATGAAACCAAAAATAAAAACTAATAAAAATGAGAAAAACCACTCTGAAAACTAATTAAAACTAACTGAATTAGAGAAAAAAAAAGTAAAAACTAACTAAAACTAAACTATAATGTAAAATCCAAAACTATTATAACCCTGGAGAGGGCACAGCTGAAACTAATTACACAAACGAGAAGGGGAAGTAAAACTAAACACAGAGCACGAGGGACAAGAACTGACAAAATAAAACAGGAAACAACTAGGCGAAGACAGAAATGCAGACTTGACACTACACAGGAAGTAAACACCACAATACACAGAAGACCAGAGACATGAAAAGGAACAAAACAAACACAGGGGTACCACAAAGGGAACACTATGAATAACTAACAATTAAGGACCACAAAACAACTGAGACACTAAATGAATAAACTAAGAAACACCACAACACCAAATCTTGAGAAGGAAAACACAAAATGCTGGGCAAAAGGCCCAGGATCATGACAAGTGCATCCTAAAGGTCAAAGTCAAGTCAAATTTATTTCTAAAGCACTTTTTTAAAAACAACAACAGTTGACCAAAGTGCTGTACAAAAGCAACACAGTACATAAAAGATAAAACAAACATCAGTTAAATCAAAAACATAAAATAGTTAAAATAACATATCAGGACTCAGTTAAAGCCATGGAATAAAAGGGATTTTTCAACCAGGTTTTAAAAATGTCAGCTGTTGGGGTCTTAATGGTCTTAATGTGAAGAGGATATGTATTCAATAATTTTGGGGCAACAACTGGGAAAGCCCGATCTCCTCTGTGTTTCAGTCTTGACCTCGGAGTTGAAAGGAGCATTAGCTCGGCAAACCTCAGTGACCAAGTAGGAACTGTAGGCATAAGAGGTCAGAGAGGTGAGAGGATGCTAAGCCATGCAAAGCTTAAACAAGTAATAAGATTTTAAAATCGATTCTAAAACTGACTGGGACCCAGTGTAGGGAAGCCAAAATGGGAGATACATGATCCCGACACCTTCGGTTTGGAAATCCCCACTTTTTGTTGTTTTTCTTTAACACTTATTGAACGAGAACAAAGTGTTTTTTTTTTTCAGTTTCAGTGAATGTGGATGCTTTTATCTTGAAAGAATGCTTTTGTATAAACATGTGTTTTTCCCTTTTCACTGAAACTGTGGTGGCTGCATCAGTGGCTCTGATACAAGCTGAGACAGGCTGGCTTGTTGCAGTAGATTATTATCTGCCTCCCTCCTGTTAAAACCATGTTGGATCATAAAGAAATGGGTGTCTTGCATAACCGCCTCATGAATGATGATCATGTTGTTATGCCTGGAGCAGCACGATAAAGTGTTATTACTCATTCATTCAGCGTTCATACCCACTGAAACCAGACCCAAAGGCCTGTAACAGGTTATCAGACTGCACACGTGCTTTCATAACTTTACTTCATTCTAACCAGAGACAGAGATTAGAGGAGCAACTCGGCCTAACTAAAAGCAGCCCGACAGAAATGAGCGTCCACCATATTTTTTTGTCTGCTCAGAGCTGGTGGTTATAATCAGTGCAAAGCTGCACTCAGAGAGCTCCCACTGTCAGCAGCATAAAGGATTCATTCAGGTATAAAGAGCTGAAAGAATCGAGAAGCCTCGAGGAAAATAAAACTAGAAAAAGGTTTCATAAACTATCTCAAACCAACAACCGAAGAAGTCCATCGACAGCCACCTGCACTGCATATATATTTATAACAGACTGCAGGTGTTTATAACAAGAAATAAAGCAAATTATGAGGATCAGTATTATAATTGTACAGTGATATAATTATAACCTTCTGTATTTAATAGCAGCCAGTGTGTTTCTACTACTGTATTTTTATAGAAATGTTCCTGTACACACTTAATTTTAACATTTTACTATCAAATCAGGAAAAATCAGGAATAAAAAAGGAATATGTGAAAATTAAATATTTTTTACCCTGGACTCCCCTCAGACGCTCTGGCCGGCATAATGTGCAGCTGTGATCACTGTTTACCTCATGATGGCGCTGTGGAGCCTCCACAATTATTTATTCTGGAGGAGGCTGTCAAAGTTTATGAAAGGAGTCTGATACGGTCGATGAGTGAGGGCAGCTCACTGCTGTCCAAGGACAGCAATGCTGAGGGCAGCTGTTGAGGATTTCCAGGACTGCTCTGTTGGTAGGACTGTTGTTAGCTGCGGTTAGCTACTGTTAGCTGCTCTTAGTTGCTGTTAGCTGCCGTTAGCTGCTATTAGCTGTGGTTGGCTGCCGTTAGCTACTGTTAGCTGCGGTTAGCCAGCGTTACTGAAACTTTCTTCGAGGTGGCTCTACTGCTATCAACGACTCGGACGCTGAGCAAATAAATTCTCCTACGATGTGAGAGTCTAATCAAACTGTTTATCAGAGGAAAGTGTGATTTTAGGACACTCAGCCTCACATTAGCTGGTACACAGTTAGCTTATAGACGGCTCCTGTCAGCTGTTGGAGCGCCGCAGATCTGATCCGCTGAAAAACAGGAACTGCGGCGATATCGGGAATAAAAGAGCATCTTTATGTATGTTTTTTGCTACAGCTATCAAAAGCTGAAGTCACATGCTGGTACAATATTGGAGTACTGAGTATAAATACAGCAAACAGACAGAGTAACTCTGAATTTGATCAAAATAATGTTTCAGAAACATTTCTGAAATCAGCAAACAGCTAGGGCTGCAGCTATCAGTTGTTTTAGTAATCAAGTATTCCATCGATTACTCGAGTAATCGGATAAGAAATATTATTTTCGTATTAACAGTTCATCTGCACATTTTAACTTCCGTACTGCAGTTTTTCCCTGTGTGAAACAAACAGGGTGGATGGAGCAGCTACAAAGTTCTCTTTTCTTCACTTGCTGATCAGGTGGTTGATGAAGGACCTCCAGCTGTTTCCCAGTAAAGGGTCGTTTCTCAAACCTTAAGTACGCAAGGACGAACTTTCGTACTTGACAAGTTTGGACTTCCCAAGTATGGGGGATTATTTCTCAATTGGAACACCAGCGTACTTGATGACATCACAGCTCAGCTCCAGCTTAAATTTAGTTGTTTTAAAAACTTTATCTCTGAATAAAAAATTATACATGTATACACAGCTCTGCTGCTTACTTTACAAAAACAGGGCAAATATTAAAATTCTATTAAAATTCTTCCACCACTTACAACAGACATTTGTTTAGAATAAAGTCACATAAATATTATCAGTTTAAAACATATAATTTGATCATTTCTGGAGCAGGCGTATCGTCAGTCTTCACGATCTCCATGACCAGCATCAACATGCTGATGCGATGTTCCCATTCCCGGTGAAAAGGCTCTCGTGTTCCTTCCTGAGTAAAATATTTGTAATATCAGTTTTATTGATTTGCACAGGAACAAATGAAATGCCAAAATAAACCAAACATCAGCCGTTTGAGATAATCTGAGTGTATTATATCTGTGTTTAACTTCCACTCAGCAGTGAAAACCAGCGGGAGTTTTGAAAACGATGTGCCGGCAGTCTGGCGTTCTCCCCGCGTGTAGCGACCGTCGTTCGGCCGGCGAGGGGACAGCTGCTGTTAGAGCAGCGGAACGGACATCTCCGAAAACGTCGGAGCACATTTGAATTCAAGCAATATCTTGATAAACTGAGGAGATATTTGATGTTTACACGTCTACATTCTACACCGTAAAAGTCTGTTTTGTGTCACAGAGGCGGTAATATTTCAAAATTTACTCACAGTTTTAGCCGCGCTATTCCGCCATTATTGGTTTTGAGTTTTGTTCGAAATGCATTCTGGGATACTTGGCTGCACCAAGTCCACACAAGTCACCACCGATGCAGACTCGATAAAAGGGGCGGAGCGAGAACACATCCGGGTATTTTGAGCGAACTTGCCTTTATGCGTACTTAGGTTTGGAACAGTACTTGGGCTGAGAGTGATGACGTTTCACAAGTTCACGAGTACAGAAGTCCGCACAAGAACGCATATTGAGAAACGGCCACGGTTTAATGGTGGTTACAGGAAAAAAAGCTTCCGTTTTGGATGCTAGAAAAACATTTACTTTTGCTCCACCTGAGCTCACCGTCTCTAACGGCTCCGATGGATGACGTCGATGGAGAACTGTAATGCTGCTAATGCAGGTGAAACGCTCCACTTACACGTTGATACCTGAGTGCTTCAGAGTTTAAACGAAGCATCGAAGCAACAAATTTGCTTTGAGGATTTTTTTATAATCAAATTATTCAAGTTACTCGAGGAATCGTTGCAGCCCTACAAACAGCCATTCTGGTTCACAGACCCTGATTTTTCTCCAATCATCATCGGAGTGAGCTCAGTTTATCTCCATCCACACTGACTCAGTGACTGTCAGCATTAATGCTCACATCTCTGTAAGCATGATATTAAACTCGTCATTAGCTGCTACCTTGCCTCTACCTCATTGTTGTGTTGTGTTTTGAGCCGCATACAAATTACGTCAAGAAACTACTGCCCGCGCTGCTATATCGACTCCACCCACACTGTGGTGATCCACAATTGCAATGGAAACAAAACAAGATCGTGCCGAGTTGTGTCGACCCGCACCGAGTAGGTACTATTGACCACTTCCTGCACTCGGTCACTGACACAGCCTACAACTGAGGCGGAGGCCACTGCTGGCTCAGCAGGTTTGCACCGGGCAGAGTGTAAAAATGGGGCTCGGTCTTCACTGGATCAAATGTGTTGGGCTTGTTTGTGGAGCTTCAGCCTCACAGAGATTACTGTCTACACTGAGTCATTATTAGAAATGTTTAATATGAGCTGGAACAGCAAATGAGGAGGAGAACAGCTCCACCGCAACGGTCACTGTCCTGTTGTTGCTGCATTCACGGAGCCATTTTATGGATGCAGTTTTATTTTGAAAAATAAATAGTTCTATTGTTGCTCAAATTTATACCTGTTCCCTTTGATTTCAGAGGAGTTTTGACCTTTTTCTGAGTTTTTGATTGAGCTACATACCATTGTCCTTGTTTAAGCTCTCAGCAGGAACCTGATAAATGCTGAATGGCACGCTTCATATATATCTATATACTTTCTATAAAAATACCAGAGCCACCATGCAGTCACTGTACTCAGTGAAAGTGTGGGTAAAGAGTCAGGTGGGTGACGCTTTGTTCCCTCCTGTAGGTGTTTGTTGATCTATTCTCATTGAAATGATTTTATGCGAGCCGGCCTGCAGTCAAAGGTCACGTGGAAGTCCTGAGAGACAAACAACATCAACATTTGTGTTCCTGTTGGAGTCATAAAGTCCTGTGGTTTGTGGTTTGCGTGTGTGTGGGAGTGTTTGGAGGGTTCCCTGCCTGCACACAGGCCTCATCTATGGACAACAACACACAACAGTGGTGTGGATCATACTTTCCATGTGGGATCACCTTTTGTCCCGTCCTCTCATACGTGCTCCATCTTTACCTTTCATTATGCAAATTCCACATTTGAGGTCTTCCCCCGGGATTCCCAAACCCAGAGAGCACCGCCACGTTTGAGGATGACAACAAAGGAAGAAATGCACAGGTAGATATTTAGTTTACTGGATTCATCCAAGAAGGCAAACAATGCCATCAAACTGCCCCGCAGGGTCCCACTGAAAGCTGATGAGGATCCTCAGACTAAAGCAGAACCCAGCCTGTGTTCTGACTTGGTCATGTGACCACAGAACCCAAACCCAGCTCCTCAGGATGCTCACAGTCTGAAAATCATGGGAGTCAGAGATTTGGCTTGAGAAACAGGTGTTGGACAGGTGCAGCCGTTTCTGATTGACTGATTGGACCAGAAACACTAGGCCCTGTTTCTGATTGGTGGGTGACTGCTGGGGGTTCTGAGGTAAGAAGAGATTTTCCCCACAGATTCCAGGTGAGGACTGACTCACACTACCTGAGGGGATATTTCAGCTGCATGAGTGAAGCTGAATTGTGTTTCTGCAGACTCAGCTGCGCATTCTACTTAAAGCACCCCCCGCTCCACTCCCACGATGAAACAGTCGCTCAATGTCAGGAGTCATGAGAGTGATGACATTCACCTGCACCTGTGCTTCATCCTGACACATGTCACAGTTATTACAGAAGTTTTCCTCCAAATCTGAAACTTTCCTAAAACTCAACACACACCACAACAACCAGAGTTCACACAATGATGAACACAAAACTCCTGATTCCAATGGAAGGACAATTCATTCAGAACCTGCTGATGATTCATGAACCAGTTAAGCTCTTACCTAAACCGACCCTGGCCTGCTCTATCTCAGTGCTTCGTGCAGGCCTTTCTGGGACCTTATAAAGGATGTTGACTCGTTCAGACCTCAAAGCCGCCTTTCCTAACGCGGTCTCGGTCCCGTGGAGTCCAGCGGCAGGACGCCAGCGGTGGACCGTCGGGTCCTGTGGGTCAGCAGATGGGGTTTGTTTGGCTGCATCCTGCAAGGACAGAAGTCCCTTCAACACACGGGAACAATCATTGTTCCACTTTCTTTGGTGCTGACAGTAAGCCGCCCTCTCATTCCTTTGGAGTTTGAGGCCTTTAAAATACTCTGTTGGCTTTTAAAGTGCAGCCTTTGTATCTGTATTGATCTATAATTTGGAATTAGTGATGGCTGAATGCATCACTTCTCATTTCATTGACTTTTGCCAGTAAAAAGCATCTGTAGTGCAGGTTTGTGGTGCAGATGGTGCTGTCTGTGGCCGGCACGTTTCTGGAACGATGGCGAGAACTCGGCAGCCCTGAAGTCTAAACCATCCTCGACCCCTCTCACGGAGAGTATTTGTCTTTATTCATTCGGTCTGTAAGCTGTCACAGACATTTGGGCAACGACAGCTCAGTGTTGGATGTTTCCAGGAGGAGAACAGAGGACACTTTGGATGTCTCAGTTCGGTTTTCCAGCTTTCTGTTTTTCATTTGATGGATGCAAAATGGAACTGCTGAATGTTTCCCTGTGTTCACGAGTCTCTGCTGAGAATCAAGTGTTTGGCGCTCCGCTCGGAGGCGAGCAAACCCGTCCAGTGATGGCTGAGGGGTTCCTTCTGTGCTCCGGGATGCTGAAGCTGCCCTCTGCTTGTAAAGCTTCCATCTTCTGACCTTCTTCCACATTGCAGATGAAACCTTTGCTCTCACTGTAAGCTGCGTGGGACACTGATGAAACTGAGCGTGTGCAACTTTGTTCACACACAAACGCACACTTCAGGAAAGCTTTCTGACTACAAAGCCTGTATCTGCTTGCAATACAGGCTTTACATCTTCTTCATATCTATTCATAGCTTTGCCTTTGCCTGTACTGAAGCGTGCCGACTCTCAGGTGAGCGCTTCAGGTCTTGTGAAAGTTCCCTTTCAGTGACAGCAGGCGTGTTACGACTCGAATCCCGACGCTTACATGGGAAGACTCACACGGATGTGTGGGAGTTTGTCGGCCTGGATCAGATTCCAGAGAATCTGCGTTTTAGTGATGTTGTGCCGGGGTGGGTGGGGGCGGGGATCCCTTGCCACGCCTCCTGAGGGTAGCCCCGGTTTGTGTTTCTTTACCCTGGAGGAACGTTAGCGGATGAAGACACACTTAAACACTGACATTCATGGAGCTGAATCAGTTCATCAGCAAGATTAATGAGTGCATCGAAACAGAGGTCACATAAATGATAGCTGCTAAAATTACAGGCTGCTCATTCTGACAAAGACACACAATCTTTCTAATGAACTTCTTTGTCCTGTATGCTCGTCTGAGTGCAGCCCCTGCAGGTCTGAACACCTCAGCGCTCAGAGCAGAGCCTCTGTGCAGATCCCAGAGGGTGCAGAAACAACATCACCCTCACAAAATGACCACCTAGAAACCTGAAATCAAGTAGAAACGAGCTCAATAAAGCAGAATGAATACAAAAGTAAAAACCCAACTAAAGGAAAATGCTGACAGGCTGAAAATAGACAAAAAGTAAAGCAGTAAATGAAGTCAGTGAAGTAAAGTAAATGTAGTCAGAGGTGTGTGTTTCTGTTTCGTGGAGTGTCTTTGTATATTTATGTATAAATGATGTTAATTGAGAGTGTCAGTTGGGTTTTCTCTGTATTATTGTAGGGTGTTTACCTACAATATAAAGCGCCCTGAGGCGACTGTTTGTTGTGATTTGGTGGTATAGAAATAAAATTGAATTGACGTGTTTGATTTTCCGCTCTGACTGAAACCTTTATGCTCAAACTCACAGGTTTCCCCTCTGGGACACTCAAGCTTAAAGATGATATAACCTGTGCAGGCTCAGACTAAATTTAGCCACAGTGGAGGCAAGCATAAACCAACCACACACTCAGTGAATCCCAGAGCGCGATGATGATGACACACTGCTGGCACGGGTCCACCACCTTCATGGTTTCCCTTTCTCCCCCGCAATGCAAATGGGCTCTTTCATCAGCGAGTGACGGGATAAAAAGGTGTGCTCACACAGGGAGACACCAGCAGCTCTGTGCCAGGAGAGATCTACACTGAGTTTACAGAAGCCAACAGGAGGAGACGCACTCAGCATGAACTCTGCTGCCATTCCGGTGAGTACCGACTGCGCCTGGATCAGAGAGTTTGAGCCGTGCAGAGTCAGAGTGCCTTTCAAAGCTTCGAGCGCCTCGCTCAGGGTGAACTTTGCTGTCTTTTGAACGCATGTGTTAGCAGGCTTTAGTTGCAGTGTGTACATGTTAGAATACCTGTTTGATGAGAGGTCAAAGGTCCTGATCAGAGCAGCAGCACAGTAGCAAGCATTTCACCTCACGGCAACAGCCTGAGAACACCTGAAGAGAAACGTTAAAGTGTGCAGGAGTCTTTTAGATGGCAGAACTCGTGTGATGTGTCTGTACAGAGCAAACACTCTTTAATCGTAAGATCAGCTGACCCAGGTCACATGGTCAGCTGGTTCTGGGGGATGCTGGAGGTGCGACTGTAAAATCCTTATCTGTCTTTCCAGATCTTCCTGGGACTGATGGTGGCGGTGATCAGCGGCCCAGCCTGTCCTCAAAACTGCATACCTGCCAACAAATATCACAAACAGCACTTCATGCTTGATTCGGAGCTCAGCCATTCTTCAGTGGCACCCTGGGACCTGCGGTGAGTTTTCTTACTTAAAGCCAGGAAAGAGTTAGTCATAACAAGTTCCTAATCATACAAAGAGAGGAATAACTGAGGAAAATCAGTGAGAAGGACTTCATGGATGTCACAGCTGTGGATGCTGAACACACCCATGAATGCCAGTTTTTAGCAGAGACTGTATGTAAAAGATGCACATCGTATCCAGTCTGTAGTACTTTAAGTACCTTAAACCTGCATTCTCTCCTCTGGCCTGATTGAATAGAAGTCTATGAGAAAACGAGCCTCCTGCTCACCTGATCGCTGAGCTCAGCGAACTCTGTCCCGATCAGTTTATGGTCCCAGTCACTGCTTTCAGGCCTGACTGCATAAAACATGACAGTCCCATTAAAGTCACAAAGGAGCAGGAAGCAGGGGAGGATGATTGGATGGGGACCTGTCAGTCAAATGTTGCTGCAATTTTTTATGATATGCAGCCATAAAAAATGGATTTGAATCTTTATTTTCATTGTGACAAAGTCAGAAGCTGATATGTTAGAGCTGAAGTCCTTTTAACCCCAGAGTGAGCAGACCTTAGATAAGATAAGATAAGATAAGATAGTGTTTATTTGTCAATGACCTGTAATGACCTGTAATCTTAATGACCTGTAATCTGACACTGCCACACCTGAAGACTTCCACTTATTCATGGACTTTTCCCTGTTTTTCAGCAATAACACTGAAGCAGGCAGAGAACCAGAGAACATCCTGGAGGCTGTGTGCAGGACCTGCAACGTGGAGAAAATGAAGGCCAGACCGATCTACTTACAGATTTTAGTGTACCAGAGGATAAGCAACCACGCAGATAACTTCTGGTGCAGGTGTCCCTTCAAGCTGGCGGTCGGATGTACGTGTGTCGCCACACAGTGACGGGCAGATGTCAGTCTTTGCTGAGTGTGTCGTACCACATCTGCTATAGCAATTTATTTTTTTGTTACAAAACCACTGATGAAATACAGTATAAATATGAGCTTCTCTATGACTGTATTAGTTTTTAAAGTTGCCTGTATGTCAACGACATGTTTCTTCACATGAGATCTAATTATTTCATGAATTATTGAATTTTGTGGCAGTGTCACACATTTGAAAGCAACATGAATCCTATTTTCTGGAAAGATTTCTGTGTGCTGATTTGTAAAATGGGATTCAGCATCTGAATGCCAGACTTCATGTTTTACATGTATCATGTAATCTGCAGTAACAACATTAGAATATTTATAGAATATTTTTGTTCAGTACCAATGTGAAAATGTTGGTTTGTATTATCAAAATGCCTGATTTTATGGATCTAACTGAGCTTTATTAAAGCTATGCTGCACAGCATTTATACTGTATTAAATGTGTTTTTATTGCTGATGCCTGATTGTTACATAACTCAATAACTGATTCCTCACAGTGTTACTGTTAACCTTAGTGTGTGAAGAAGACTCCCCATTTACATGAACAAACTGAAGTCTATTAGATAAATATGACTCAAACCACTGGCCTATAGCAGCATAACTAAGGGAGGGTTCAGGGTCACCTGATCCAGCCCTAACTATAAGCTTGATCATAAAGGAAAGTTTTAAGCCTAATCTTAAAAATAGAGAGGGTGTCTGTCTCCTGAATCCAAGCTGGGAGCTGGTTCCACAGAAGAGGGGCCTGAAAGCTGAAGGCTCTGCCTCCCATTCTACTCTTAATTATCCTAGGAACCACAAGTAAGCCAGCAGTCTGAGAGTGAAGTGCTCTATTGGGGTGATATGGTACTATGAGCCAATGAAGAGAAGCCAATATGGGAGAAATCTGCTCTCTCTTTCTAGTCCCTGTCAGTACTCTAGCTGCAGCATTTTGGATCAGCTGAAGGCTTTTCAGGGAGCTTTTAGGACAGCCTGATAATAATGAATTACAATAGTCCAGCCTAGAAGTAATAAATGCATCAATTAGCTTTTCAGCACTGTAGCCAGGCTGACAAAGAGTCAGAGCTCTGTTGAGCTGAGTATTCCTTTCACTTTAACCCTTTAACTCAGAATGCATCGGCCGTCGCACAACGTACTTCAAATGTGCCACCGTTCGCAGACTTCTGGCAACAAATACCATAATCTCCCTATATGGCTGTGAAGTGCAATATCTGGGCTTTTAGGAACCGTTTGAATTTTTCCGATAGGACAAACGGTCGTGCAGTTACAGTAAAAATCAAAGGAACTTTGATCAGCCGGCTCAGCAGTGATACACTACATCTGAACAGCTGTTCGCGGCTAATAAGGGCAGGAAATTGATTGCAAGAAGTTATTAACTAGTAATGACTTCATGAATTTCTTCACAAATAAAATTTTAGACGTTAGAGAAAAAATTATTCATAACCATCTCAAAGATTATTCTTCATGTTCGGCTGCTTTCAGCACTGCTGGTATTTGTTTAGACTCTTTGGCTCCAGTTGATCTTTCAGAGTTAACTTCAATAGTTACTTCCTCCAAACCAGCAACATGTTTGTTAGATCCCATTCCTACTAGACTGTTCAAAGAAGTCTTTCCAATTATTGATGCTTCAATCTTAAAAATGATCAATCTGTCTTTATTAGTTGGCTATGTACCACAGGCCTTCAAGGTGGCTGTAATTAAACCTCTGCTTAAAAAGCCATCACTTGACCCAGCTGTCTTAGCTAATTATAGGCCAATCTCCAACCTTCCTTTTCTCTCAAAGATCCTTGAAAGAGTAGTTGTAAAACAGCTAACTGATCATCTGCAGAGGAACGGTTTATTTGAAGAGTTTCAGTCAGGTTTCAGAATTCATCACAGTACAGAAACAGCATTAGTGAAGGTTACCAATGATCTTCTTAGAGCCTCTGACAGTGGACTCATCTCTGTTCTTGTCCTGTTGGACCTCAGTGCAGCTTTGATACTGTTGACCATAACATTTTATTACAGAGATTAGAGCTTGCTATAGGTATTAAAGGTACTGCACTGCAGTGATTTGAATCATATTTATCTCATAGACTCCAATTTGTTCATGTAAATGGGGAGTCTTCTTCACACACTAAGGTTAATTATGGAGTTCCACAGGGTTCTGTGCTAGGACCAATTTTATTTACATTATACATGCTTCCCTTAGGCAGTATTATTAGAAAGCACTGCATCAATTTTCATTGTTATGCAGATGATACTCAGCTTTACCTATCAATGAAGCCAGATGACACACATCAATTAGTTAAACTGCAGGAATGTCTTAAAGATATTAAGGCCTGGATGACCTCTAATTTCCTGCTTCTAAATTCAGATAAAACTGAAATTCTTGTACTCGGCCCCACAAATCTTAGAAACATGGTGTCTAACCAGATACTTACTCTGGATGGCATTACTTTGGCCTCCAGTAACACTGTGAGAAATCTTGGAGTCATTTTTGACCAGGATATGTCCTTCAATGCACATATTAAACAAATATGTAAGACCGCTTTTTTGCATTTGCGCAATATTTCTAAAATTAGAAACATCCTTTCTCAGAGTGATGCTGAAAAGCTCATTCGTGCATTTATTACTTCTAGGCTGGACTATTGTAATTCATTGTTATCAGGCTGTCCTAAAAGCTCCCTGAAAAGCCTTCAGCTGATCCAAAATGCTGCAGCTAGAGTACTGACAGGGACTAGAAAGAGAGAGCAGATTTCTCCCATATTGGCTTCTCTTCATTGGCTCATAGTACCATATCACCCCAATAGAGCACTTCTCTCTCAGACTGCTGGCTTACTTGTGGTTCCTAGGATACTTAAGAGTAGAATGGGAGGCAGAGCCTTCAGCTTTCAGGCCCCTCTTCTGTGGAACCAGCTCCCAGCTTGGATTCAGGAGACAGACACCCTCTTTATTTTTAAGATTAGGCTTAAAACTTTCCTTTATGATCAAGCTTATAGTTAGGGCTGGATCAGGTGACCCTGAACCCTCCCTTAGTTATGCTGCTATAGGCCAGTGGTTTGAGTCATATTTATCTAATAGACTTCAGTTTGTTCATGTAAATGGGGAGTCTTCTTCACACACTAAGGTTAACAGTAACACTGTGAGGAATCAGTTATTGAGTTATGTAACAATCAGGCATCAGCAATAAAAACACATTTAATACAGTATAAATGCTGTGCAGCATAGCTTTAATAAAGCTCAGTTAGATCCATAAAATCAGGCATTTTGATAATACAAACCAACATTTTCACATTGGTACTGAACAAAAATATTCTATAAATATTCTAATGTTGTTACTGCAGATTACATGATACATGTAAAACATGAAGTCTGGCATTCAGATGCTGAATCCCATTTTACAAATCAGCACACAGAAATCTTTCCAGAAAATAGGATTCATGTTGCTTTCAAATGTGTGACACTGCCACAAAATTCAATAATTCATGAAATAATTAGATCTCATGTGAAGAAACATGTCGTTGACATACAGGCAACTTTAAAAACTAATACAGTCATAGCGAAGCTCATATTTATACTGTATTTCATCAGTGGTTTTGTAACAAAAAAATAAATTGCTATAGCAGATGTGGTACGACACACTCAGCAAAGACTGACATCTGCCCGTCACTGTGTGGCGACACACGTACATCCGACCGCCAGCTTGAAGGGACACCTGCACCAGAAGTTATCTGCGTGGTTGCTTATCCTCTGGTACACTAAAATCTGTAAGTAGATCGGTCTGGCCTTCATTTTCTCCACGTTGCAGGTCCTGCACACAGCCTCCAGGATGTTCTCTGGTTCTCTGCCTGCTTCAGTGTTATTGCTGAAAAACAGGGAAAAGTCCATGAATAAGTGGAAGTCTTCAGGTGTGGCAGTGTCAGATTACAGGTCATTAAGGTCTGCTCACTCTGGGGTTAAAAGGACTTCAGCTCTAACATATCAGCTTCTGACTTTGTCACAATGAAAATAAAGATTCAAATCCATTTTTTATGGCTGCATATCATAAAAAATTGCAGCAACATTTGACTGACAGGTCCCCATCCAATCATCCTCCCCTGCTTCCTGCTCCTTTGTGACTTTAATGGGACCGTCATGTTTTATTCAGTCAGGCCTGAAAGCAGTGACTGGGACCATAAACTGATCGGGACAGAGTTCGCTGAGCTCAGCGATCAGGTGAGCAGGAGGCTCGTTTTCTCATAGACTTCTATTCAATCAGGCCAGAGGAGAGAATGCAGGTTTAAGGTACTTAAAGTACTACAGACTGGATACGATGTGCATCTTTTACATACAGTCTCTGCTAAAAACTGGCATTCATGGGTGTGTTCAGCATCCACAGCTGTGACATCCATGAAGTCCTTCTCACTGATTTTCCTCAGTTATTCCTCTCTTTGTATGATTAGTAACTTGTTATGACTAACTCTTTCCTGGCTTTAAGTAAGAAAACTCACCGCAGGTCCCAGGGTGCCACTGAAGAATGGCTGAGCTCCGAATCAAGCATGAAGTGCTGTTTGTGATATTTGTTGGCAGGTATGCAGTTTTGAGGACAGGCTGGGCCGCTGATCACCGCCACCATCAGTCCCAGGAAGATCTGGAAAGACAGATAAGGATTTTACAGTCGCACCTCCAGCATCCCCCAGAACCAGCTGACCATGTGACCTGGGTCAGCTGATCTTACGATTAAAGAGTGTTTGCTCTGTACAGACACATCACACGAGTTCTGCCATCTAAAAGACTCCTGCACACTTTAACGTTTCTCTTCAGGTGTTCTCAGGCTGTTGCCGTGAGGTGAAATGCTTGCTACTGTGCTGCTGCTCTGATCAGGACCTTTGACCTCTCATCAAACAGGTATTCTAACATGTACACACTGCAACTAAAGCCTGCTAACACATGCGTTCAAAAGACAGCAAAGTTCACCCTGAGCGAGGCGCTCGAAGCTTTGAAAGGCACTCTGACTCTGCACGGCTCAAACTCTCTGATCCAGGCGCAGTCGGTACTCACCGGAATGGCAGCAGAGTTCATGCTGAGTGCGTCTCCTCCTGTTGGCTTCTGTAAACTCAGTGTAGATCTCTCCTGGCACAGAGCTGCTGGTGTCTCCCTGTGTGAGCACACCTTTTTATCCCGTCACTCGCTGATGAAAGAGCCCATTTGCATTGCGGGGGAGAAAGGGAAACCATGAAGGTGGTGGACCCGTGCCAGCAGTGTGTCATCAACATCGCGCTCTGGGATTCACTGAGTGTGTGGTTGGTTTATGCTTGCCTCCATTGTGGCTAAATTTAGTCTGAGCCTGCACAGGTTATATCATCTTTAAGCTTGAGTGTCCCAGAGGGGAAACCTGTGAGTTTGAGCATAAAGGTTTCAGTCAGAGCGGAAAATCAAACACGTCAATTCAATTTTATTTCTATACCACCAAATCACAACAAACAGTCGCCTCAGGGCGCTTTATATTGTAGGTAAACACCCTACAATAATACAGAGAAAACCCAACTGACACTCTCAATTAACATCATTTATACATAAATATACAAAGACACTCCACGAAACAGAAACACACACCTCTGACTACATTTACTTTACTTCACTGACTTCATTTACTGCTTTACTTTTTGTCTATTTTCAGCCTGTCAGCATTTTCCTTTAGTTGGGTTTTTACTTTTGTATTCATTCTGCTTTATTGAGCTCGTTTCTACTTGATTTCAGGTTTCTAGGTGGTCATTTTGTGAGGGTGATGTTGTTTCTGCACCCTCTGGGATCTGCACAGAGGCTCTGCTCTGAGCGCTGAGGTGTTCAGACCTGCAGGGGCTGCACTCAGACGAGCATACAGGACAAAGAAGTTCATTAGAAAGATTGTGTGTCTTTGTCAGAATGAGCAGCCTGTAATTTTAGCAGCTATCATTTATGTGACCTCTGTTTCGATGCACTCATTAATCTTGCTGATGAACTGATTCAGCTCCATGAATGTCAGTGTTTAAGTGTGTCTTCATCCGCTAACGTTCCTCCAGGGTAAAGAAACACAAACCGGGGCTACCCTCAGGAGGCGTGGCAAGGGATCCCCGCCCCCACCCACCCCGGCACAACATCACTAAAACGCAGATTCTCTGGAATCTGATCCAGGCCGACAAACTCCCACACATCCGTGTGAGTCTTCCCATGTAAGCGTCGGGATTCGAGTCGTAACACGCCTGCTGTCACTGAAAGGGAACTTTCACAAGACCTGAAGCGCTCACCTGAGAGTCGGCACGCTTCAGTACAGGCAAAGGCAAAGCTATGAATAGATATGAAGAAGATGTAAAGCCTGTATTGCAAGCAGATACAGGCTTTGTAGTCAGAAAGCTTTCCTGAAGTGTGCGTTTGTGTGTGAACAAAGTTGCACACGCTCAGTTTCATCAGTGTCCCACGCAGCTTACAGTGAGAGCAAAGGTTTCATCTGCAATGTGGAAGAAGGTCAGAAGATGGAAGCTTTACAAGCAGAGGGCAGCTTCAGCATCCCGGAGCACAGAAGGAACCCCTCAGCCGTCACTGGACGGGTTTGCTCGCCTCCGAGCGGAGCGCCAAACACTTGATTCTCAGCAGAGACTCGTGAACACAGGGAAACATTCAGCAGTTCCATTTTGCATCCATCAAATGAAAAACAGAAAGCTGGAAAACCGAACTGAGACATCCAAAGTGTCCTCTGTTCTCCTCCTGGAAACATCCAACACTGAGCTGTCGTTGCCCAAATGTCTGTGACAGCTTACAGACCGAATGAATAAAGACAAATACTCTCCGTGAGAGGGGTCGAGGATGGTTTAGACTTCAGGGCTGCCGAGTTCTCGCCATCGTTCCAGAAACGTGCCGGCCACAGACAGCACCATCTGCACCACAAACCTGCACTACAGATGCTTTTTACTGGCAAAAGTCAATGAAATGAGAAGTGATGCATTCAGCCATCACTAATTCCAAATTATAGATCAATACAGATACAAAGGCTGCACTTTAAAAGCCAACAGAGTATTTTAAAGGCCTCAAACTCCAAAGGAATGAGAGGGCGGCTTACTGTCAGCACCAAAGAAAGTGGAACAATGATTGTTCCCGTGTGTTGAAGGGACTTCTGTCCTTGCAGGATGCAGCCAAACAAACCCCATCTGCTGACCCACAGGACCCGACGGTCCACCGCTGGCGTCCTGCCGCTGGACTCCACGGGACCGAGACCGCGTTAGGAAAGGCGGCTTTGAGGTCTGAACGAGTCAACATCCTTTATAAGGTCCCAGAAAGGCCTGCACGAAGCACTGAGATAGAGCAGGCCAGGGTCGGTTTAGGTAAGAGCTTAACTGGTTCATGAATCATCAGCAGGTTCTGAATGAATTGTCCTTCCATTGGAATCAGGAGTTTTGTGTTCATCATTGTGTGAACTCTGGTTGTTGTGGTGTGTGTTGAGTTTTAGGAAAGTTTCAGATTTGGAGGAAAACTTCTGTAATAACTGTGACATGTGTCAGGATGAAGCACAGGTGCAGGTGAATGTCATCACTCTCATGACTCCTGACATTGAGCGACTGTTTCATCGTGGGAGTGGAGCGGGGGGTGCTTTAAGTAGAATGCGCAGCTGAGTCTGCAGAAACACAATTCAGCTTCACTCATGCAGCTGAAATATCCCCTCAGGTAGTGTGAGTCAGTCCTCACCTGGAATCTGTGGGGAAAATCTCTTCTTACCTCAGAACCCCCAGCAGTCACCCACCAATCAGAAACAGGGCCTAGTGTTTCTGGTCCAATCAGTCAATCAGAAACGGCTGCACCTGTCCAACACCTGTTTCTCAAGCCAAATCTCTGACTCCCATGATTTTCAGACTGTGAGCATCCTGAGGAGCTGGGTTTGGGTTCTGTGGTCACATGACCAAGTCAGAACACAGGCTGGGTTCTGCTTTAGTCTGAGGATCCTCATCAGCTTTCAGTGGGACCCTGCGGGGCAGTTTGATGGCATTGTTTGCCTTCTTGGATGAATCCAGTAAACTAAATATCTACCTGTGCATTTCTTCCTTTGTTGTCATCCTCAAACGTGGCGGTGCTCTCTGGGTTTGGGAATCCCGGGGGAAGACCTCAAATGTGGAATTTGCATAATGAAAGGTAAAGATGGAGCACGTATGAGAGGACGGGACAAAAGGTGATCCCACATGGAAAGTATGATCCACACCACTGTTGTGTGTTGTTGTCCATAGATGAGGCCTGTGTGCAGGCAGGGAACCCTCCAAACACTCCCACACACACGCAAACCACAAACCACAGGACTTTATGACTCCAACAGGAACACAAATGTTGATGTTGTTTGTCTCTCAGGACTTCCACGTGACCTTTGACTGCAGGCCGGCTCGCATAAAATCATTTCAATGAGAATAGATCAACAAACACCTACAGGAGGGAACAAAGCGTCACCCACCTGACTCTTTACCCACACTTTCACTGAGTACAGTGACTGCATGGTGGCTCTGGTATTTTTATAGAAAGTATATAGATATATATGAAGCGTGCCATTCAGCATTTATCAGGTTCCTGCTGAGAGCTTAAACAAGGACAATGGTATGTAGCTCAATCAAAAACTCAGAAAAAGGTCAAAACTCCTCTGAAATCAAAGGGAACAGGTATAAATTTGAGCAACAATAGAACTATTTATTTTTTCAAAATAAAACTGCATCCATAAAATGGCTCCGTGAATGCAGCAACAACAGGACAGTGACCGTTGCGGTGGAGCTGTTCTCCTCCTCATTTGCTGTTCCAGCTCATATTAAACATTTCTAATAATGACTCAGTGTAGACAGTAATCTCTGTGAGGCTGAAGCTCCACAAACAAGCCCAACACATTTGATCCAGTGAAGACCGAGCCCCATTTTTACACTCTGCCCGGTGCAAACCTGCTGAGCCAGCAGTGGCCTCCGCCTCAGTTGTAGGCTGTGTCAGTGACCGAGTGCAGGAAGTGGTCAATAGTACCTACTCGGTGCGGGTCGACACAACTCGGCACGATCTTGTTTTGTTTCCATTGCAATTGTGGATCACCACAGTGTGGGTGGAGTCGATATAGCAGCGCGGGCAGTAGTTTCTTGACGTAATTTGTATGCGGCTCAAAACACAACACAACAATGAGGTAGAGGCAAGGTAGCAGCTAATGACGAGTTTAATATCATGCTTACAGAGATGTGAGCATTAATGCTGACAGTCACTGAGTCAGTGTGGATGGAGATAAACTGAGCTCACTCCGATGATGATTGGAGAAAAATCAGGGTCTGTGAACCAGAATGGCTGTTTGTAGGGCTGCAACGATTCCTCGAGTAACTTGAATAATTTGATTATAAAAAAATCCTCAAAGCAAATTTGTTGCTTCGATGCTTCGTTTAAACTCTGAAGCACTCAGGTATCAACGTGTAAGTGGAGCGTTTCACCTGCATTAGCAGCATTACAGTTCTCCATCGACGTCATCCATCGGAGCCGTTAGAGACGGTGAGCTCAGGTGGAGCAAAAGTAAATGTTTTTCTAGCATCCAAAACGGAAGCTTTTTTTCCTGTAACCACCATTAAACCGTGGCCGTTTCTCAATATGCGTTCTTGTGCGGACTTCTGTACTCGTGAACTTGTGAAACGTCATCACTCTCAGCCCAAGTACTGTTCCAAACCTAAGTACGCATAAAGGCAAGTTCGCTCAAAATACCCGGATGTGTTCTCGCTCCGCCCCTTTTATCGAGTCTGCATCGGTGGTGACTTGTGTGGACTTGGTGCAGCCAAGTATCCCAGAATGCATTTCGAACAAAACTCAAAACCAATAATGGCGGAATAGCGCGGCTAAAACTGTGAGTAAATTTTGAAATATTACCGCCTCTGTGACACAAAACAGACTTTTACGGTGTAGAATGTAGACGTGTAAACATCAAATATCTCCTCAGTTTATCAAGATATTGCTTGAATTCAAATGTGCTCCGACGTTTTCGGAGATGTCCGTTCCGCTGCTCTAACAGCAGCTGTCCCCTCGCCGGCCGAACGACGGTCGCTACACGCGGGGAGAACGCCAGACTGCCGGCACATCGTTTTCAAAACTCCCGCTGGTTTTCACTGCTGAGTGGAAGTTAAACACAGATATAATACACTCAGATTATCTCAAACGGCTGATGTTTGGTTTATTTTGGCATTTCATTTGTTCCTGTGCAAATCAATAAAACTGATATTACAAATATTTTACTCAGGAAGGAACACGAGAGCCTTTTCACCGGGAATGGGAACATCGCATCAGCATGTTGATGCTGGTCATGGAGATCGTGAAGACTGACGATACGCCTGCTCCAGAAATGATCAAATTATATGTTTTAAACTGATAATATTTATGTGACTTTATTCTAAACAAATGTCTGTTGTAAGTGGTGGAAGAATTTTAATAGAATTTTAATATTTGCCCTGTTTTTGTAAAGTAAGCAGCAGAGCTGTGTATACATGTATAATTTTTTATTCAGAGATAAAGTTTTTAAAACAACTAAATTTAAGCTGGAGCTGAGCTGTGATGTCATCAAGTACGCTGGTGTTCCAATTGAGAAATAATCCCCCATACTTGGGAAGTCCAAACTTGTCAAGTACGAAAGTTCGTCCTTGCGTACTTAAGGTTTGAGAAACGACCCTTTACTGGGAAACAGCTGGAGGTCCTTCATCAACCACCTGATCAGCAAGTGAAGAAAAGAGAACTTTGTAGCTGCTCCATCCACCCTGTTTGTTTCACACAGGGAAAAACTGCAGTACGGAAGTTAAAATGTGCAGATGAACTGTTAATACGAAAATAATATTTCTTATCCGATTACTCGAGTAATCGATGGAATACTTGATTACTAAAACAACTGATAGCTGCAGCCCTAGCTGTTTGCTGATTTCAGAAATGTTTCTGAAACATTATTTTGATCAAATTCAGAGTTACTCTGTCTGTTTGCTGTATTTATACTCAGTACTCCAATATTGTACCAGCATGTGACTTCAGCTTTTGATAGCTGTAGCAAAAAACATACATAAAGATGCTCTTTTATTCCCGATATCGCCGCAGTTCCTGTTTTTCAGCGGATCAGATCTGCGGCGCTCCAACAGCTGACAGGAGCCGTCTATAAGCTAACTGTGTACCAGCTAATGTGAGGCTGAGTGTCCTAAAATCACACTTTCCTCTGATAAACAGTTTGATTAGACTCTCACATCGTAGGAGAATTTATTTGCTCAGCGTCCGAGTCGTTGATAGCAGTAGAGCCACCTCGAAGAAAGTTTCAGTAACGCTGGCTAACCGCAGCTAACAGTAGCTAACGGCAGCCAACCACAGCTAATAGCAGCTAACGGCAGCTAACAGCAACTAAGAGCAGCTAACAGTAGCTAACCGCAGCTAACAACAGTCCTACCAACAGAGCAGTCCTGGAAATCCTCAACAGCTGCCCTCAGCATTGCTGTCCTTGGACAGCAGTGAGCTGCCCTCACTCATCGACCGTATCAGACTCCTTTCATAAACTTTGACAGCCTCCTCCAGAATAAATAATTGTGGAGGCTCCACAGCGCCATCATGAGGTAAACAGTGATCACAGCTGCACATTATGCCGGCCAGAGCGTCTGAGGGGAGTCCAGGGTAAAAAATATTTAATTTTCACATATTCCTTTTTTATTCCTGATTTTTCCTGATTTGATAGTAAAATGTTAAAATTAAGTGTGTACAGGAACATTTCTATAAAAATACAGTAGTAGAAACACACTGGCTGCTATTAAATACAGAAGGTTATAATTATATCACTGTACAATTATAATACTGATCCTCATAATTTGCTTTATTTCTTGTTATAAACACCTGCAGTCTGTTATAAATATATATGCAGTGCAGGTGGCTGTCGATGGACTTCTTCGGTTGTTGGTTTGAGATAGTTTATGAAACCTTTTTCTAGTTTTATTTTCCTCGAGGCTTCTCGATTCTTTCAGCTCTTTATACCTGAATGAATCCTTTATGCTGCTGACAGTGGGAGCTCTCTGAGTGCAGCTTTGCACTGATTATAACCACCAGCTCTGAGCAGACAAAAAAATATGGTGGACGCTCATTTCTGTCGGGCTGCTTTTAGTTAGGCCGAGTTGCTCCTCTAATCTCTGTCTCTGGTTAGAATGAAGTAAAGTTATGAAAGCACGTGTGCAGTCTGATAACCTGTTACAGGCCTTTGGGTCTGGTTTCAGTGGGTATGAACGCTGAATGAATGAGTAATAACACTTTATCGTGCTGCTCCAGGCATAACAACATGATCATCATTCATGAGGCGGTTATGCAAGACACCCATTTCTTTATGATCCAACATGGTTTTAACAGGAGGGAGGCAGATAATAATCTACTGCAACAAGCCAGCCTGTCTCAGCTTGTATCAGAGCCACTGATGCAGCCACCACAGTTTCAGTGAAAAGGGAAAAACACATGTTTATACAAAAGCATTCTTTCAAGATAAAAGCATCCACATTCACTGAATGATTAGCAACATTAAAGTAAACATAACTCAAAAATGAAAATGAAATGTGTGTTTTGAAGCATGGTGACTGGAAATTCAAGGCCATCCAGGTACGATTTCATCCCAGTCAACTGAACTTAGAAATATCTACACGGGTATCAGAATTGTTAAATCTCTGTGCCGCTGAAGTGTTTTCAAAAATATATCTGTTAAAAATTCATCTTTCCATCATCCCAAAAATGCTCTGATATGACCCAACACATCAAACAGCAGCAGAGACTGACTCCAGAGTTGAGCAGTTTCACCCAGAGGAGAACAGGTGCGCTGCAGTAGGAAGAGCATCATCACAGGTGCTCTGCTGGTCTCAAAGCCGCCTCTCAAATTAAACACAGATCAGATGGGAAATATTACATAATCAGGCTCAACAGAGACGTTCTGGACCTTTACGTATTGGCTGAAAGGGGAAATGTATGAGTTAGTTTTTAAATGAAACACGTCCTGCCTTTGCTGTCCACGCTGCTCCATGATTTGCATCTTATGATGCACAAACATCAGAGTGGCCGGGGTGATTTGCATCTTTGGATTTTAGTCAGGAACAAACATTATTTTTATTTGCTCTCTTAGCTCAGTGAGAGCCTCGCAGAGCAGACATGAGACTGAAGTCAGAAGCAGGATGAGAGGAGGAGGCCAGGTGGAGGTGACACAGGTGCAGCAGCTGCTTCAGCTGGATGCAGCTGACTGAACCAACGCCGTGGGGTTTCAAACATGAAGCTGGCCTGGGGAAGGAGCTCATCCTGGTCTTAGCCTGAATGAGCCATATGCGCGAGCCCTCCTGTGGACCCACCTGTAGGGGGCCATAGGGGTCCACTGCGATGTAGACTGGCTACCCAATGTTACCAAAAGTACCCAATGTTGCTTTGGTAGTCTAAGGCAGAGGCCTTGGTGGTCTGATCCCTGGCTACTGAAACAGGGAAATACCTATGATTACAAAGAGCTTGTAACACCATGTGTTTGACCTTTGAACCACAGAAATATGTAATTAACAAACTAATAACAGAAAATGATATTGCATTCTCAGATCCACTGTTTCTGCTGCTGCTAGCATCGACTAATCCAGATCCTGTTAATTACATTCAAATAAATAAAATAACAAAAACAGCTTCCCATGACTGGCCAATAGGTAGCAGTGTATGTGAGCATCCACTGTGTGGGCTGATATACAACTATAACAACAAATCACAAGAACATACATGAGAACAGCTTTTTAACAGCTGTCCACTGCAGTGATTCCACGAAAGCTGCTCTCTGTGGAAAACATCAATAAACACAATACAATGATGTGCAAACTCATAAACCCAGATTTTATTCACAATAGAGCATGGAAAATGAACCACTTTATGCAAAATATTTTGGATTTGATGGCAGAAACACGTCTAAAAGTCGGTACAGAACACGAAGGCTGGAAAAGATGAGATGATTCGATCTAAAAAGAGCCTCTTATAGAAGCAGATGTTCTCAGAGTAAAGATGGGCAGAGGTTCACCGACCTGCAAAACACTGCGTCTACAAACGTTCAGAATAATGTTCCTCAGTGTAAAACTGAAGACCGCAGGTCTCATCATCTACACATCATCAGAAGATTTAGAGAATCTGAGGTGTGCAGCAACAAGGCTGAAAATCAGTATTGCGATCTCTGGGCCCTCCGAAGTACTGCATCAACCCTTTAACACTGAGCTATCGTCTACACATGTGCATTTTACCATAATTATGCAAAGTTTGTCCAATCAAAAACAGCTAAATGGTTTCTGAAAGCTAAGAAAATGCACTTTACTGCCAACGTTTATTTATTACAGTAACCTCGTGCTGTTGCAGGAAGTCTGTGAACGCAGACACGTTTGAAACATGATGTCTTGGTGACACACTCCAAAAACAGGCCTGATTCTGTCCTGGAAATCACTGCATGGACTCAGGAACACATCCAGGAATCACTGAGCTCAGCTCCACACATGCAGGTTAAAGAAGAAGAAGCCATCTGTGAACCCAATCCAGGAACAGCGCTCTCTGAGCCAAAGCTCTTTGAAATGGACTGAGGCAAAGAGGAAACTGTTCTGAAGTCAGAAGGATCCAAATGGGATCCAGCCCCAGGACTGCTGAGCAGCTGGAATCCTCCATCAGACAGTACGGGACAACATTCCTCTCCCAAAGTCCAGCAGCTGCTCTCCTCAGTTCCAGATGTTTACGGACTGATGTTAAAGCAGAGGATGCTGCACAGCTGGAAACACAGACCTGTGACAGCTTTAGAGACGAGCTGCTGCCATCAAACTCAACACGAGCTCAGATTTTTATTTAAATGGTTCATTTTCTCACTTTAAACATCTGAGTTTATTATTTTCTACTGTGAATAAAATCTGAGTTTATGAGACTTCCCACAGCAGCCCGACTGTTCTGGGAGGTTTTAGATAGAAAACAAACACTGAATGATGTCAGATCCTCCAGACCTGCAAACACACAGTGACCCTGAACAGGTCCAACAGGTGCAGCGGCTCTTTTCCTGGCTTCACATCTGCTAACAACACCAACCACATGAAGGTGGTTAAGGATTCCAAACCAATCACAGGTTTATCAGAAACTGTAATATTAGAAAAATCTGAAAAGGTCACTTCAATTCAATTAAGATGCATATAGCACCAACTCTCAGCAACAGTCACCTCCAGCTTCTTTAGAAGAAGAAACAGCCTTTATTGTCCCACAGAGGGGAAATTTGGGTGTAACAGCAGCCGCAGTTATTATAAATATAAATAAAGATATAATAATTCACACTATTAAGAAAAGAATATATATAAAATCAACAAACAATATTAACCTTAATACTACTAATAATAATAACACTATATACAATGTGCATGATGTGCCGGACTATTTACAGTATATTATATATTATCCTACATTGTGTAGGTTATTGTGGTTTTTGTTGGGAGCAGTGATGGTTATAAAGTCTTACAGCTGCTGGGAGGAAGGATCTGCGGTAACGCTCCTTTGTGCATTTAGGATGCAGCAGTCTGTCACTGAAGGAGCTCTCCAGCTCAGCAACAGTTTCATGCATGGGATGGGAGACCTTGTCCATCAGTGATGTTATTTTGGTCAGAGTCCTTCTGTCTCCCACCACCTGCACTGAGTCGAGAGGACATCCTAGGACAGAGCTGGCTTTCCTGATGAGCTTGTCTATCCTCTTCCTCTCAGCTGTAGACAAGCTGCTGCTCCAACATACTGCTGCATAGAAGATGGCTGATGCCACCACAGAGTCATAGAAGGTCTTCAGGAGTGTCCCCTGCACTCCAAAAGACCTCAGCCTTCTCAGCAGGTAGAGTCTGCTCTGACCCTTCCTGTAGAGCGCATCAGTGTTATGAGTCCAGTCCAGTTTATTGTTTAGGTGAACACCCAGGTACTTATAAGAGTCCACTATCTCAATGTCCACTCCCTGGATGTTCACCGGTGTCCGTGTGGTGGGTCTGCGCCTGCGGAAATCCACCACCAGCTCCTTGGTTTTAGCGGCGTTGATCAGGAGGTGGTTCCGCTGGCACCAGTCCACAAAGTCCTGAGTCCACTGTCTGTACTCTGAGTCATCCTCACCTGTGATGAGGCCAACTATGGCAGAGTCGTCAGAGAACTTCTGCAGATGGCAGCGTGGGGAGTTGATGGAGAAGTCTGCAGTGTAGAGGGTGAAGAGGAACGGTGCCAGCACAGTTCCCTGTGGGGCCCCCGTACTGCAGACCAGCCTGTCAGAGACACAGCCCTGTGTCCTCACGTACTGTGGGCGGTCAGTGAGGTAGTCCAGTATCCACTCGGAGATGTGGTGGTCCACTCCTGACAGTTCCAGCTTGTCTCTCAGAAGTCCTGGCTGGATGGTGTTAAAAGCACTGGAGAAATCAAAGAACATGATCCTCACAGTGCTTCCAGGCTTCTCCAGGTGGGTCAGAGCTCGGTGCAGGAGGTAGATGATGGCGTCATCCACCCCGATGCCAGGCCGGTAGGCGAACTGCAGCGGGTCCAACGAAGACGACACCATGAGGCGTAGATGGTTGAGGACCAGCCTCTCGAGGGTCTTCATTAGATGCGATGTCAGGGCTACCGGCCTGTAGCTGCTAAGATCCTTTGGACGTTTGGTCTTTGGTACCGGTACCACACAGGAGGTCTTCCACAGTTGTGGTACTTTCCCCAGCTTCAAGCTCAGGTTGAACATGTATCCCATGATGCCACACAGCTGATCTGCGCAGCACCTCAGGAGCCTGGAGCTGATGCCGTCTGGACCAGCAGCCTTTCGCACCTTGATCTTACGTAGCTCCTTCCTCACATGATGAGTTGAGATGGACAAGATGGAGGTGGGGGGTGGGGGTTGTGAGATGGAGTCCTCAGAAGTGAAGGGGGTGGGTGATGGCTGAGAGCTGAGAGGTGTGAGGTCCCAAGAAGAAGAGAGGTTGGCAGTCATTAAAGATGGTGGGGCTGACAGCAGGGGGGACTGGGCTGGGGGAGGGACGGGTGGCTGGTCAAACCTGTTAAAGAACTGGTTCAGGTTGTTAACCCACTCTAAGTCTCCCACAACCCTAGGGCTTGGTTTGTGGCCTGAAATTGAGTTCAAACTCCTCCAAACCCCACTGATGTTGCTCTGCTGTAGCTGGTCCTCCATCTTCTTCCTGTAGATGTTTTTTCCATCCCTGATTTTCCTTCTCAGATCCTTCTGCACGGCTCTCAGCTCCTCCTTATTTCCTGATCTAAAGGCTCTCTTCTTCTTCTTCAGGAGAGCCTTTATTTCAGAGTTGATCCAGGGTTTGTTGTTTGAAAAACACCGTACCCTCCTGGTGGGCACAGTGTTTTCCACACAGAAATTGATGTAATCAGTGATGCAGTCCGTGATGCTGTCGATGTCCTCCCCATGAGGGGCACAAAGCTCTTCCCACACAGTGGAGCTAAAGCAGTCTCTCAGAGCTTCTTCAGTCTCCTCAGACCATTTCTTCACTGTGTGTGTCACAACTGGTTCTCTGTGTACCAAGGGTTTGTACACAGGCTGGAGATGAACCAGGTTGTGATCTGAGCCCCCCAGGGGAGGCAGAGGTGATGAGCTGTATGCCTCTTGATGTTGGCATACAGTAGATCCAGTGTGTTGGTATTCCTGGTGTGGCAGGTGACATACTGGGTGAAGGTGGGGAGAGTGGAGGACAGGGAGACGTGGTTAAAGTCCCCTGAGATCAGAAAGAGGGCCTGTGGGTGCTGTGTTTGGAGTCTGCTGGTAGTAGCATGGAGGACATCGCAGGCTGCAGCAGCGTTAGCAGAGGGCGGCACATACACAGTTATCACAATAACATGTGAAAACTCCCGAGGAAGATAGTGCGGTCTCATACCAACAGCGAGCAGTTCAATGTCCTTACTGCAGAGCGTCTCTTTGATGGTTAGATGTCTGGAGTTGCACCATCTATCGTTCACAAACACAGCCAGACCCCCGCCCCTCTTCTTACCACTCTCCTTGGTTCTGTCGGCACGGATCAAATGAAAGCCGTCCATGTTTATGTGTGAGTCCGGGGTTAGCTCGGTTAGACGTTAGTTCAATCCGATGGCGTCACGAGCAGCACTTCAACACAAAGCACAGGCTGCGAGCAGCAGAGTGTGAGAGGAGGAGTTCTGCACAAACGTGTGCGCTGTAGTAATAAAGTAGTAATAAAGCTTATTTGCAGCAGGAAGGAAAGCTGGTAAACTGGTGACTGAGCAGCTCTGATGGCCAGTGTGAGATGATCTGAGCTGCAGCCGCCGTGCTGCTGTTATCACCGCGGTCTGAGTGCAGCTCTGTGCTTTAGCAACACTTAAAGAAGAATCCAACAGATCGGCACATTTTAAATTCAACATGGCAGAAAAAGATGAGGAATGAAAGTGTGTGTTAGTCTTTATTTCTTCTTGTACTTACTCTCAGTGGAGACGGATGCATTTTTCTTCTCACCCCAGCCCTTCCTTTTCCCCCTGCTTTGCTGCTTTAGAGCCTCTCTTCACACAGCTTCCGAACTGGAATTTATAATTATTGATCTGGTCAGCTGGTCTGTCAACAAATTTTGATCAAATTCTCACCATGAGGAGATTGGGGAAAGGAGAACCCTGTTCCCGCTTATCCAGTTGACATTCCCGGCTGGCTACATTATGGATTCCTGTGTGGATGGAAGATGAGGTCCCTGGCCATATTGTCAATGGAGGACACACACATTTGGCTTATTGACACTGGGATTTCTCCGATTGGACCTGGAGATACCTGGCTTGTCGTTAGAATTCAGGAAGTCTGGGCAGCTGTCTGGCCTTGGTAAGGCTGCTTATGACGGGAATGCAGAAAGGTACAGACTCAAACTCAGACTCTGTATATCTGGAGCTGATTGGAGGGATTAGATCTTGGAGACGTATCCGTTTCTGCGCGGCGAAGGAATGAACCAAAAAGATTTGGAGGTTTGGATTTTTTGCCATTGAGAGGTGCCAGAATGACTGAAGGCTGTCAACAATTAATCAGTACAGCCTGTACCCAAAACAATTTGTAGAATCAGAAATTTGGCTCCCTGACGGCCTTGGATTGCTGTTATCGCATTCTTCTCCTGGATGTTCTGTAAACAGATGCTCTACGCCCCCGCTGTCCCGTTTTCTGACCCGTGTGAACTGATTTCCGTAGACCAAGCTGCTGATGAACATTACACCTCTTATCAAGAACTGTTTAGCTGAGCGGGGAGTTTGAGCTCTGATTGGTCAGGAGGTGGTCGGTTTGAATCTGCTGATCTCACGGTTTAGTTCTTGGAGCATCAGTTACCATGATAATTTATCAGGTACCTTCATAACACATAAAAAAAACACTAAACACAGCTGTTCCATAATGTGCATCTGCTGTGTGCAGGAAGTGAATTAAGACGGGACAAAGAGAGGTTTTCAACTTGTAACAATTTTAATTTCCTGTCATGAACTTGATCGAGCACAAAAAGCCTTTCACAACACGAGGAGAGACAGAAAGAGCAGAAGATTACAGATAGATGGCGTTCGTCTTCACCTTCATGAAGGGAAACAAAAGAATAGAAACTTGGTTCAACTTCCCCCATAGTGATAAAAGCTACAGAAAGCCAACGATGTTCAGATCCTCTGGAGAACAGACAGAATTATAATACAGAAACACTACAACACTTGGTACAGTCTCTCCCTCCCTGCCCCACATCAGCCCCCTCAGACCCACAGATAACGAATTCTGTCCCCACAGCTGCTTTCAAACCGAGGCGCCTCAGGAGGGCGAAACCTACAGCCCCCCCGCCGACCGTTAAAGGTGCAGCGTGCAGGATTCCCGCCTCGCTGTCAGAGACCTGAGAGTGCCGAAGAGCTCGTCAAACGGACTTGGCGTAAAAGGATCCGCTTCCTCTGCCAGTTTGTGTTTACCTGTTTACAGGTGAGAAAATCCTACATGCTGAACCTTTAACATCTGCTAACCCCTCCCTAACCCCCCTCCTCCTGCTGCAGCTTTAATCAGTGCCGTACTACAGATTCTTTATCTGTGACAGCCACAAACATTTGAACTCACAAAGAAATTAATTACATATCAAACACTGAGCTCGGGAGCGACTGTGACTCCTTTCTCTGGTGGGTCGTGCAAAACTGCCGCTGCTGCTGGGTATTTACAATAATCGGGCATTAGCACATTTTTAAATTGATACCCTCGTTAGAAAGCTGGGGTCAATTTGGCATTTAGGTCAAATCAATATTTTATTCTTATACACCATCAACCCACATGTGAGCTCTAAAGCTATAAAGTTTCAAACAGCTGATTGGCTCATTCATCAATCAATAGATCAATGTGGTGATTTAATCACAGCTACACTGCTTAAACAGCAGGGGGCGCTGATATCAGGGGCAGACTGATGTTCTCTCCTGGCTAATCGTCATGAAGGCTGAGTGTGTGAGAGAGTTTGTATTTATGATCATTGTGTTTATCCTCAGCCTTCATTTATGCTGCACTTTGTTGACTCTGGCCTGTTTATGAGCTCTTTTGCTTTTAAAGGCCTCCACTGTTCAGGAGAAGGCTTTTATTGTGAAACAGGAAGTGTCAGGGACTGAGTCTCTTCAGTGGCTGCAGGATAATTACTGTACAGTTACAATAGCCCACATTCAAACTGACCGTCTCAAATGAAAGCAGGTACTTAATGGAAAAACTAAATGTAAATACAGTACAAATACTCTGTAATTACCACATATGTTACAGGTATTTATAATGACTCCAGTTCCTATATTTACTCTGCTTGTTAAGTACAGGGGTAATTACTCTGCTCTGCTTTAACACAGGGGGAGTTTCCTGACACTACCTGAAGTGCAGGTGTTTGCTGTGGACCACATGCTGCCGGGCGTGTTTTACATTCTCTGGTTTGAATTCATTCTTGGAGCAGGAGCCAAGTGACGGTGGAGGGTGGAGGGGTCCTCAGTAAAACTCCAGCTTCATCTTTCATCTTACACGACCTGTGACCCTTCACCTGTCACTCAGACTGTGGCCAGACTCACATTTATTCTTTATTTGTGCTTCTGTTTGTCAGATTGGGGTTTGAAAATGATGAGTGCCAAGCAGCCACGTCTGTGTGTGTGTATGCGTGTGTGTACGCAGACACACTCGTACAGCAGCAGGAACCCTGTGAGGAATGTCGCTGAGGCTTGTCGGGATCTTAATGCTGCCGCCCGTCTCGTCGCATCGACTCCACTTACAGTTTTTCTTCCTTTTTGTTTATCAAGTTTTTGGTTTTTATAAGAAATCTTAGAAAAATGTGACACCTGTGAGAGGAGCCTGGATCCAGCTGTTAGCTCAAACCACCACCACATCTGCAGGACTTTCTGCGGCGCAGGAAACCTCAGGCGGTGTGTGAGGGGAACAGAGAGGTGAAAGTGTGACTTCGGATGGAGAAACTCAAAGTAAACTGCGTCCTGAACCACAGCACTGTGAACCGTCATTAACAACGTGAGAAACTGTGTGAGGATGACGGAGAAGCGTGAGAACGCTTCCACAACGAAAACTGAGTTTTCTCCCGATGAACCCGGAGACGGCGCACCAGGACACAAAGCTACACGACGCCACGGCCTGAAGGCAGTTTGTACAGTACGAAGCAGCTCTTCACTAACCTACAGCAGCGCCGGGACACGAGTTAAAGACCACACATGGGAGGGAACTGGTTTGATGGTTTGTTACTCAGCTACAAATAAATATTTAGACACACTCATGAATGAAACTCCTCCGAAGTGAATTTGGACCTGATTTTAGCTGCCGATACGAGTCGAGTGTTCACAAACCGGGCAGTGAAAGATGCGCCCGTGACGTCAGAGTTAAAGGTACTTTCTGTGAAATCCTGTAGTTTAAAGCCAAAGGTCGAGCTGCATGTGAGCAGCAGGAAGAAGAATCTGTGACTTTGAAGTGTTGAGATTTTAGCTGAAGCTGAACTGCAGCATCACTTTAATATTTACTGAACCAGGTGAGTGGTTCCAAACACACAGAGTGGTGGGCGGGGACAGGTAACCCTGTGAGGGCAGAAAAATAAAAATCTGAAGACACTCACTGGAGAAATGCTGCCCCTGGTGGTGGTGAGTCTCAGTGAAACTGTACATGGAATCACAGCAAGTACCTTTAAGAGGATTTCATAACCAGCTGCACCTCCAGTATCCAAAAAACAAACAAACAAAAAACTTTATTTACACAGACAGAGGAAAGAAAGTTTCACCCCGCCGGAATTAATCTGCATTACAGCTTAAATATCAGCGCCTCACCTGCTCAGGTGCCTCTGGTTCGTGATTTTTTAACAGCATATTTCATATGAAGCAGTGGCGGGCTGAGAGCGGCTGCTTCAGCTGCCGTTTCCTGTGTGAACCTGTGTGAATAGAAGAAGAATGGGTAACGCTGAGCTGGGTTTGATCCCGCCTCTCGTACACTGGTAGCTGCTTCGGTGTTGTCGCTGGTGGCAGCAGTTTAAGACACGTTTGTTTTTTTTTTAGTCGGTTTATTTATTTTATTAGAAATAATCTGCCGAGCTGTAAGTCTGAGGTCATTTGTTTCTTTGCACATTCCTCTGAGGTCAGAGGTCAACAGACTCGAACCGGCCGACACATTTTCACCTCTGTGTTTGCACCCTGGGGAGTTTGTGTGTGTGTGAGGAAGAGGAGGAGGAGACTGTCTGAAGCTGCTGTGATTGGAGGACAGAGCGGTCATGTCGGGGTTTCCTCTCTCTGCCGGCTGGATGGACGGTCTCTTCTCCACCTGCTCTAGGTAGCCTGCAGGAAGATGAGAGGAGACACACCTGGTTTAATGCTCACAGGAACATCGAGGCTTTAAAGGGGTCCTACTCTTCTTCTTCATCTCACTTCCTGTCCTACAGCTCCTGTTCCAGTGATGATGTTCATATTAAAACATGTCTAATAACGAGGTCAGTGTAATCTCTGTGGATCCACCCACAGCACGAGAGCAGTGCTGCTGCTGCCGTGTGGTTTGGATCCCCCCCCCGGTGCTGTGGTGAGTGTTAAACTCTGAGCTTAAAGACGTGATGCACAACAACACAGCTGGAGAGGCCGAGAACGACCACTCAACATCAGGTGGGCTGAGAGCTCCGCCCCCACCGCCCGTCCCCCAGGATACGCACACTGTGCTCCACCTTCATTTTAATTCATTTAATGAAACCTTGTGTCACTCAGAGTATGAAATGAACTTTCAGCTTTAACTTTCTTCAGTTCCTGCTGTGCATGAGACTCTGTTTGGGGGGGGGGGGGGGGGGGGGTACATGCAAAGCTGCTGAAGCCCAGAATAAAACTATGGAGCAGAGGTCAGCTTTAATGTCCTGAATGCAAACATCTGCTTCGTGTGTTTTATTGTGAGCAGGTTGACATTTGCATACATAACTATCGTGTGTGTGTGTGTGTGCGCGCGTGCGGTGTCGGGTTACATAATCAGTGTTTTTATAATGTTTCAGGAAACCTCAGCCTGATGGTGTGATGAGGGGAAGGCTGACCTCTGCACTCTGCCGCTGCATCTTGTGTACGGAGCAGGACGCCACCTCTTCTTCCCCCGACCCCCCGCGTTCCGACTCGCGCTCCCGTTTTCCCGTGATGCCGCCCCTGGGGTGCAGAAGGAGTCCTGAAACAAAAGGAAGTGATTAAACTGTGGTTTTTGTCTCAGGCACACAAACCGACTAACACTCGAGAACAAACGAGCGTTTGATGATGGACTCGTGTGAAAAGCATCACGCGCTGCCTGCGGCCTACCTGGGTGCTGAGGCACAGCAAACTCGTGGTAGAGCTGGCTGCTGGTGCTCTGGCTGGCGTCTGGCACTGAGTGGTATCCTGCAGGAGACACACCGTTACCTTCATCACAGCGACAAAGCGGCAGAGCTCATCTGTGATGCAGACTCGTGTTATTCCACTGTGACATCATTAAACTAACAGTGCAGTGAATCTGTTCTCAGATCAGTTTGCTTGCACACAATGCGGTGTCGGCTGAATGTCTCAAAGCTCTTTCTGTAACAAATGCAGAACTGGTTATTTTTAAAAGCTGGAGACGACAGTGATGATGTACCATGCTGCTGCTGCTGCAGCAAAGGCTGCAGTCGTTGCTGCTGTTGTCCAACGCCGCCGGGTCCCGTCTGCTCTTCACTGTCAAAGTTGAGCAGGATGCTTCCGCTGCCATTTCCTGCTGGAACCGGGCTCCCCGACACTCCAGGCACTGAAAACACAGAACACGTCGCACATCAGCAACGACGCTCCAGCGCGACAGCGGCAGCTGCTACAAACGTTCACACGGACGCACAGTGTGAATTGTTGCTGTTGTTGGTCCCTGGCTGCTGCTCTCCGGGAGAATAGGCCATCATCCCCCCGTTCCCGTTCCCGTTGGTGGACGGCACAGATGCCAGCAGGCCTGAAAGGTGCAAACATACATTCATTATTTATTTACTAAGGTTTAGTCTGAACCAGGGTTCACAAAGGGCAAACAGGATGTGACACAGGTAGTCCCACCCCAACCCCCCACTTCCTGTTCCTGTCTGACATTAATAGAATTATAACTTCCAATCACATATTTGTTATTGTGACCCAGAAGGCATCGCAGCCACCCACCCCACAGGTTGACTTTACCCAGAATGCACTGGATGAACCATCCAGGGTCCCAGTGAGTTTAACCTGCTGCACATTAGTCACAGAAATCATACAGATGCTCAGAGCTGCTTAAACATGTTTCTCAGCCCTGAATGTTTAACGTGGATCTCTGTGGAGGACCAAACAGCAATCTAAGCACTCTGCACTTTCAGGCCTGCAACTCAGAAAATATTTATATTATGAAGCTAAAACTTTTCAAGGCCTCATTAAATATCCTAAAGTTATTTTACAAATAAAGCAGCTGAGGGTGGGTGGGTGGGTGGGTGGGGGGGGGGTCATGGGGCTCTTTGCTCAGAGGGTAAATTCTGATGCTCTCCGATCTCGTACCCAGTCCTCTGTATCGACTCAGCTGCTGGTAGATCTGCTTCATCCTCTCGATGTTGAGCCGGCTCGCCTCTGCGTGGTGCACCATGGGCTTCGGGTAATGGACTCCGATGATGCACTTGGCTGCTGCCTGCACGGGCTCGGGAGCGTTCCACGGATCGTAGATGAACTTAGCGGGAAAACCTCGGAGGACAGGTAAGTATCGTCTGGAAGTAGATGGAAACATTAGACATGCTGGCTTCTGTCAGCAGGAGGCGGGGCTTAGAGAGGGTGGGGGTGACGCAGGGAGGCAAAGGTTAACAGTTAAATGCTCAAGAGCTACTTTCTCATCTTCGTCAGTGTTTCCAGGCTGAACTTTAAGCTTCTGCTGGATAAAGTGAGTCTGAGTCCTGCAGCCTGTGTGTGTCTGTAACTGAGAGCATGCTGGTCTTCAGCACTTCATGCTTACAAGTATTATGGAAAATAGCTGCTACAAAATGAAGCTACAAACAACCACAACACTGCACAGTATGGTACAGTACATGAGAGTATGGGTACAGCGGCACTGAGGGGAGTTACCATCACAGTGCGCCCACAGGAAGACTATGCTGCCAAACATGGTAGAAAACGAGGGGCTGTGGTCCCAGACAACATTTACTGTGAGCTGGTGTGACGGCAGCCACGCCGCGCACACACAGTGATGCTCCGAGAGCCAATGAGAATGCAGCGAGGCTTCAACATCTCACAACCTGCTGAAGGTTCCTTGGGCTGTTGTGGAAAGAGAGGCCACCTACCTACTGCGCTTGGTCCGACCTTACCGAGTCCGAGGAGGGGACACAGACAGGACGGAGGAGGAGGGGGCGAGTGGAACAGTGGGAAGCGGCACAGTGGGGTCGGGTGGCGGTGCGGTCTTGTGGACGCGCACGTGCTCGACGGACGGAGACCGCTCCGTCGCTAGAGACATCACTGCCGATCGGTGCTGATGACGCTAGGAGACGTCTACTGCAACACGCCGTTAGAAAGCACAAAGTTTTGACCCCGCCCACCCGCAGCCCTCCCCCCACCCCGTTCGGACCGGAGCTGGCATATGGTGGAAAAGTTCTGCCATCGAGTTTCCTGTCTGTCCACTCGGCTGTAAAGGCAAAGCTTCTTCCCGCTCTTTTGTTTCACCTCCAAGCTTTGTGCAAGTCTTCACAGCTTAACGTGAAAAAGCGCCGAGAGCACCCCGAGGGCTCGCCGTCGATGACAGAAGGCTTCCATCATACCTCCCAGCTCCAGCCCCACCCTCCCTCCAACCTTCCCCCACCTCCATCCCCATCAAACAGCAGTGGACTGAGAAAAGAGCTCAAACCTGCTCCCCCTGTCCCTCAGACTGTGGTGTTTGTCTTTTAAGTGGTCAGTGGGCCAAAGCCCCCCTGCTGACTGTCCTCTCCCACAGCCACAGTGCCACACTCTGGGCTGGCCCACTAGGGAGCCCCCTCATTTCACCAAAAGGGACCACAACCCTTTTGCCAGGAAGATCCGCGACCTGCCGGCAGCAAGAAGTCCGATGGAGGGCAGCAGTATGTGGGAGGGGTAACGTATCTCTATTATTACCTGTTGAACTATCAGAGCTGCTTTAACTACTCTGCAGGGAACCTGACCATGTTTGGGTCAGCTGATCAAGTCTGGCTGGACGGCCTCACTTCACCTTTAACCCGACCAGGAGGATTCACAGTAACACGTCAAAGGTGGGGCTCGTTTATCCCTGCTGGATGTGGTTGGATGTTGGATGGATGTAACTGAGGGTGTGTGTACTTTTTCTAACTATGCACCACTCTGGGCTTGGAGGAGGCGGCTTTAGTGGAGTGATGGATGATTGTTGGGAAAAGCCTAAAATTAGCATCAGTGGTATTTTTGCGTATGGAGACAAATACGCTAAAGACTGGAACAGTGTGTGTGTGTGTGTGTGTATATATTTCTGTGTATCTGTGTGTGTGTTAAGAGGTGAACAGAAGGCTTGAACAGCCCACATTAAGGCTGTACTGATCCTGTACTGATCCCGGGTCGTGTCCTGTTGTTCTGTATTCAGCATCAGAGAACTCGTTACTGCCCCCTGGTTCTTCCTGCAGGACCTTCCTGTAAATCTGGCTTCCATTGTGCCTCAGGCTCCTGTTTGTGCTCTGCTTGATGTCCATCTACACTAACTGGAACATATGTTGTGGGTCTGTGTGGTCCAGCTGCTGCTCCAGGTCTGCCTGAACCGGCAGGGCTGCGTTCACAAAAGCAGAGCACCGCTGAACATTTCACAAAGGGCCGGATGAGGGGCTTTGCCCAGCGCCTGGACAGTGGACCGGCTCGCGTGGCACAGCGCGGGTAACGAGTACCGGCGCCAACCGTGCATCACTGCGATGGCAGAGCTACAGCTGGTCCAACACCTCTCCTCACTACCCTCTGTGGAATGTTTCATAGCGCTCTACTTAACGAACGCAGGCGAGGCGTTTGCGTTCCCCTACCGAGGTCAGAATCCCTTTTGACGAAATGAGACGCCACCGAGTTATAAACCTGCTCAGAGGGTGCCGCTGGGGCACGAGTGCCTCAGGATTGCACGGGTGAAACAAACGGCCATCGACAGCGTCCATCCACGGCAGCCCCGGTTGGGAGCGCAGGCTGCATCTGGGTGGAAGGGCGAGAGAACGGCCAATCACCTTAAAAGCAATCAGCTACAATCTACGAAGGGGAGAGGGACCGCTGAACTTTTCCCCCAATCCCCCAAAAACACAAACACAGAGCCACATCCAGAGAGAGGAGTTAGCTACACCTCTGCAGCAAATCCATCTGCTGGGTACATGTCTACAGACGCACATGTGTACACAATCACCACACACTCACAGACAGAGGCAGCAGAGACCGTGTGAGATCTTTACAGAGGGCATGCTCAAGTCCAAAAACTAAAGTGCTGAAGTCTTAACAGAGAGCTAAAAAACAACTGATGGACCAAAAAAAAAAAGAAGAAGAAGAAGAAGAAGAAGAAGAAGAAGAAGAAGAAGAGGAGGAGGAGGAGGGAAGGACGTTTGTTTTTTTGACTTACCCAGAGATCTGGAGGTCCCCTTTATCCCCCCATCTCTCTCCCTCCCTGCTATATTCTGCTGAGCTGACTGTGTGTCAAATACATCATTAGCTGGTAGGTACTGTAAGGTCAAACATTACTCACACACAAACCCTGAAAACACACGACTATCTGCTGTCTGTGCCTCCTCTCTGACTCACTAATGTCCTCTGATAACCTGAGTATTGGCTCCTGTATGTGAAGCACTTTCATGTTCAAGTATCTGTGTAGTCCAGAGAGACGGAGGGAGGAAGGGCGCCATCCAGGTGCAGGGTCAGCTGCTGGCACCAAGGGGCGATGGAAGGAAAGGTACCCACCTGATGAAGTCCCCGTTGGGGTCGGTGCGCCGGCCGAAGCCCACGGGGCAGTAGCAGTGGAAAAACTGCTGGAAAAATGAACTGCAGGACAGCCACATCCAGCTGCCCGCGTTCACACTCCAGTCTGCATCCAGAAGCAGCTCCTCAAACACCTGCAGCAGGTAACCGACACGCTCCAGGTGAGCATTTAAACCTCAGGCACAGATCCCTCCAAATAAACAGGAACATCAGCAGACACGCAGGGGAAATAATATCACGAGGCCACGAGAAACAAGCTGCTCATACATTCATTAAAATGATTTGTTTCACTTCATTAATTATATTTAAGCTGTGTGCATCGTTAGAGCACAAACAGCACAGAGATCAAACATGTGGCCCGTTTCCCTCATGTCCACATCAGGCTCTGTGACTACCTGCACGTTACATCACCTCCTTTCACTGTGTCGGTATCATTGGCACCGCGACCACTTCCTGTGCGCTCACCTTCATTCCTTCCTCCCAGCTGATCCACAGGTCTCCTCTGGTGAGGAAGCAGGCCACGGCGTGCCTGGCCAAGTGATGGATCCATCCCTCCTGCCTCAGCTGAGTCATGATGGCATCTATCCATGGAAAGCCCGTCTTCGCCTCGGCCCACTTGGCGAGCGCCTCGGGATTTTTGTCCCAGGGAATGCGGACGCAGATGGGGTTTCCCTCCATCTTGTCGAAGCGCGGGTTGTTGGTGGCGGCGGTGTAGAAGAACTCGCGCCACAGTAACTGTCCGTACAGGGAGAGCGGCGGAGAGCTGTTCTTCTTCACCTGCACAAATTTAAAGAGTCAAAGTTCTGAGAGAATTCTGAAGAAAAAACATTTTTCTCAGTGCTGCTCAGTTCCTGTTTCATCTCAGCTTAAAAACTGTCTGTTTATGGATATCAGTGTGAAACGTGACGTATGAATCCTGCAAACCCGTCAGCTACATCTGACTTCTGTTGCAGGTGGTTGGAGTTTGTTTGGCCCTCAGACGGTGGCTTCACAGTGGTTTACACCCAACTCACAGTCCCCCCCCCCCTCCATGTGGAAGCCCCGGTGAGTAAGTGAGCAGCTGCAAGCAGCTCTTCGTTTTCCCTTCAGATGCCGTCATAACACTGTTCTGAGGGGTCTGCTGGGTGGGGCCTGTCTGCAGATTAGATTCAGCTTTTTTCTCTTTACATGCAAACAAAGCCTGCTCAAACCTGATTGGTCAGAGCCAGGAAGCATCATTCCTGCAGGTTCTGTATATGCACGTGGAACTGCAACGCCTCATTTCTTTGTTTTGCTAGAAACCTGAACTGCTAGTTCCAGTGGATGGCGCTCTGCCTGTAAACCTTTTCTTTGCACCTGCTCATTATGTGCACAACATGCATCCACGCTCTAAACTGCCCGCCTGGTTACAACAAGCTGTTCAGAGATCAGCGTGTGAGGCGCACCTTGCGGTAGAGGTCAGTGAGCTTGAAGTAGAAGAGGCGACAGGAGAGGCAGCCGAAACGCAGGTACGGGCTGAGGCCCGTCGGGCTGGCCAGCAGCGAGTTGGCGTTCATCCTGGGACGCTCGAAATTCGCCACCCACGCCTGGAGACAGAGGAGGGAACGAATTTACCGTCACACGTCATGTTTTTATGAAATCTTCACCAAAGTACAGAGTGCATCAAAATATTTTAATATATACGAGAGGATTTGAGTCATCTGGTTATTGAAATATAAGTTTCGTTATTAGTTCAGTTCATATTAAGCAAAAAATTTTAAACCTAAGCATTGAAATAAAATCTAAAATCACCAAAAAAATTTTAACTTTTAAACTTTTAAAAAGTTTTAAAATTAAAGATGAAATATAAAAAAAACACACATAAAAAAAGCCTTAAAAACCTGCTAAAACTGAAGTGAAGTGAGCAGCAGGTCATCAATCATGACGAGCTGCAGTACCCACCTTTCTCTCCAGGTGGCGCTCTATCCTGGTCAGGGCCTCCGTCTCTCCTCCCGGCCACACGGCTGACGGCAGCCCCTCCGTGTCAAAGCCTGGAAGAAAGGTTAAACGCAGGCAGCCAATCAGCACGTCGCCTTCCTGCCTCCCATCATGCACCTGTGAAACCTGCTTTTATACAGCAGCTGCAGGTGAGCTCTGACATCGTAACGTTTCTGTGTCCATCAGCTGTGTGAGCGTCTGAACCTGCTCGCACACACCTGGGCTGAAGCTGACAGGTGAACGCCTCCGCCACTCTGATTAAGGATCATTACAGCCGCAGCGGCGATGAAGCTCGGGTCTGACCGTTTCTACAGGTGAGCGTCACCTGTAGAAACGGTCACGGTCATTTTACAGTTAAATATTTTTGATTTAGACTCTTAGTTATTGAGTGAAAGTCTCGAGCTGAAGGACCTGCTGATGTAACTGACCTCCGGCTGCCCCGTCGGTGGGACCTGCCTAGGGTTTAATCCCGGGATCCGGGATTCCCGGGAAATGCGATCAGAACCATTTCCCGTTTCCCGGGAAACGTTAGACGGGAAACCGGGAAAAAAGTCGCGCGCGTCGATTTTACTTTCAGAAAGAAAAGAAAGCTTCAGAAAGTTAAATTTAAGGAAATATTGAGAGAAGGGTTCGTTTAATGCGAAAAGCATTACTCTTCATTTCAGGCACGTTCAGCCTCCGTTTAAGGCTTCAGCCTCTTCATCTCAAGCGTTTTAATAGAGGTATTACACAGTTGTGCTTTTTTCCTCTTTAATTTGTTGAAATCGTAGGCAATGTGTTTACCCTAAGGTATTTTGTATTATATAATTTTATATTATTATATATTGTTATATTGCATTATATAGCCTATAAAATATGCCTGCCCTGAACAATAAAGAAATATCTGTTTAACTTCGAGTGTTTCTTTTCCTCGTTTGCAGCCGCTTACTAACAATCATGAATTAGGATACGGGCCTAATGTGTGAAGAAATTATCATGAAATGATTGCTTTAACATATTTCGCTTTTAAAATGGAGTTGAGTAAAATGTATATTTTTTTAGGCTATAAGGATTGGCCAGTTTTTCAATAGACGATTCACAGCGAACCTACTTTAACCCTCAGACACGGTGTTATAAATTTGCTGTTGCCAGAATGGCAATGACCAAGTCGTAGTGCATTACTCAAGGCCCTGTGTTATGTCATATTATAGTGTAGTACGGTAGTTAACTTTTCAGTGACTATAACAGCGTTCCACTGGTGGAGATATAGCGCAACAGATGTCGCCACGACAGCGTGGCTGAGCCTTTATCAATGCTGTGGAGATGAACCGTATTGTTTTGCACCAGCAGTTGTAAAATAGCTTGGTATAATTCCATGTACAATGGAGGAATATTCGAATTATATTTGTTAAGGGAGTGTTGAGGAACGATACAACACCGCATAGCTCGAGCACTCGAATGCCGAGATGTAGGTTTTATTGCGTTAATCAAGCCGACGTTGCCCCCTACTGGGCATAACAGGACATAGCTGGAAAGCTACCTCTACAATATCAGAATAGGTTAAGGCCGACACAGGCTACAGAAGGCCTAATTAAAATAAAAAAATAAATAAACTTTTTCCCGGGATTCCCGGGAAATGACGAGCCATTTCCCGGGATTTGATTCATGTCATTTTCGGGAAAAATATTAAACCCTAGACCTGCCGTGATGATGAAGAGCAGCTCGGGCTTCAGCATCACACCAACAGCCTGGAGACCGAATAGGTGGAGCGTGGGCTCAGATATCTCTGCTGCATCATTTCCAGTGATGGCGGTACCCTCCCACACGAACACAGCGTGGAGGAGGTGGCGTCAGCGCGCCGGCATCTTATGCAACTGATGGACGTCAAAGATTTCTCAGAGGCCCGGCGGACCTCCGCGGATCTGAGAGCCGGGCGGCAACAACGCAGCACATACGGGAACAGCGAAGAACGTCTCGAGGAAGACGAGCAGCGTACGAATGATGCTCCAGAAGAGTTTTCAGGTGCAGCAGGAAGAAGAGCTCTCAGAGGAAACCCGCATCGGGATCGAACACAGGGTCCTCTGACTGAGGAACCCCGGTGTCGGGCGTAACGGCCTCGGTACTGTCAGCACGATTCACAGGAACCATCCAGAACCACGTTCCTGTCGATGAGCTGATTAATCTGTGCTGAAGCCGAGGAAACTCCGGCCCGCCCCGTCTCCGAGGTTAGACCGTTATTACAGTTACTCATGAACAGCAGCTGAAACCATCAAACCCATCAGGGTTTCCCAGCTGACACCTCGAACAGCGAGCTGCTTAGAAGCTTCTTTAAAATAAGGTCTCTGCAGACACACAGCTGAGCGTCTTCTTCCTTCATCCTTTAAAACCTTCAGCAAAGCTCTGAACACACTTAAAGTCAGTTAACTTCTATTAGATTAGAGTTCTTTTCTGGGCAGGTGTGCTGTCACTGCAGGTGACCTGATAAAGTCAATGAGCAGCAGCTGTGAGCAGCAGATGGAGGCGGAGCTTTGAGAGCTGCAGATCTGTGTGAAGCAGACTGAGGATCAGCATGTTCATTCAGGAGGACGGAGCTCCTTAAATATCTCAGGGGTCAGAGGCACAGGTGTTACACAGCAGGTACCTGTATGAACAGACAGCTTTAAATGAGGGAAACCAGGTGAGAGTTTGAGGGTTGGATCAGCATCCCTCACAGTTGTATTTTTATTATTTTACTCCATCTGTGCCTCCCAGGATCTTTGAGCTGAGCTGCTCCAGGAGCTGATCTGAGATCTGTTCTTAGAGCTGCAGAGGCCTCAGATCAGCTCTGCAAACTGAAGGGTCGGTGCTCAATCACAGAGATGTATGAAGTAGTGAGTATTCCTGTTTAGCCCTCTGAAGTCCAGGTCCTCATTAGTCGTCTGAGACTCACACTTTCCTCCTTCAAACTGAAGTTCTTCCCAAAATGTCATTTTATTCTCCTCCAAACGTGGAGTTCAGGTTTGGGTGAATGTGCAGCACCGAAGTCCTTCAAGCATCACAGTTTGCCAACAGGAGGCATCTTCAAATATTTAATCTGGATTATTCTTCACAGTAACTTTAATCCTAATAATTACTGGGACAGAAAATCTCCAGTTAAAAACTCTTTAAAACTTTGGTGCCTTCGCCCCCAAATATCTTTCTTTCTTCTGGAAGTTAAACTTTGAGCTTTTATTGAACTCCAACACAGAGTTCAGAGCTGGACTCAAACGGTCATGCAGCCAGCCACCACTAGGTGGCGCTGCAGCCTCTGCAGACCTTGGCTCCATGTCTGTGTGTGACAGGAAGCTGGATACAAACAGGCGATCTGCAGGTTTCTTTTTTTAAAGTCACTTTTGGGCCTTTCAGCCTTTATTGTGACAGGACAGCGGAGGGAAGACGGCGCCCAGCATTTCTGTCCAAAACACCAGAATCAGCGGTCATGTGACCACAGCAGGTACGTGCTGCTACTATGGTAACCACACCAACCTGAGAGTGTGTGTAAGATTGTTTCAGACATTTAAAATCAGAGCATCAATACAGAAATCTGACCTTCAGAGAACAGAGCGGCGGTTCCTCACAGAACTTTAATTCAGATGTTTCTGCAGCTGAAACCAGGAAAAAGCTGCTCTGAAACTTTGAGACGCGCTTCTTTTAAACGGTTTTCCTTGTTTTGTTGAAGCGAATCATCAGCGGAGCTTTAAAGAAGCTGCTGGAAACGTACGGAGCGGTCTGAGGCGGCGCGTTGGTGCTCAGACGAGGATTTTTTTATTTTTCGGGGGGGGGGGGTGACGCCTGTGGTAGTGCGTTCGTTTTCTCACCCAGCTCCTCCAGGGACGGGACGCCGTACTTGTCCCCGTGGTCCTCAGAGACGGGCGTGACGCAGCGGCCCATCAGCGCGTCCGACAGCATCTCGGCGGGCATCTCGGGAGGATCCAGCCGACTGATCAGAGTCTGGAAACGCTTGTAGGTGAGAGGAGGCTGTCCCCCGTTCAGCTCGATGATCCTGCAGAGGAGCACAGAGGGCGCTTGGCGTTTGACCCCAGATCACATGACCCCAGATCACACCACATGTTTACAGCTTCACACTGTTTTCATGCGTGTCAGCTGCAAAGTTAAATAAAAACTAAAGCCCAGGTTTGCTGCTCACCTGTCGAGGTCATAGAGGGTGTGTGATATTTTGACGATGACCTCCACGCCCGCCTCCATTGCCAGCTTCTTGATGGCGGCGTCTCTCTCCTTCCCAAAAGGCTCCGAGTCGTATTCAAAGGTCAGCCGAGAGATCTTCCACTCCTGAGACACAGAAAGAGGTATTCACACAGTGCGTTCCTCTCACTTCCTGTCCTCCGTCACATGACAATAAAAATGCTGAACTTTAGGGAGGGGCGGCGGTTTCTGACCTTAAAGAGCCGCGGGAACACGTTGGCTGGCTGCCCCCTGATGACAAAAAGGCGGGAGTTGAGCTTACGAAGGCTGGCATCCAGATCCTCCAAACACTGGAGGAGAAACCTGAAGAGGAAGAGAAAGAGGAAGAGAGAAATGGGATTATTTGACACGGATGGGAACTCATCATTTTAAAGCTGGGCCTTTTACATGATTGAATCCTACAGCTTAAACTCACTAAAATCCTTTGGGAACGACTTCAAAATCTGATTTTTTTTCCTTTAAACTTTTTGTCCTCTGTCAGCTGCTCCTTCAGGGGTCTCCACAGCAGATCCTCTGCTTCCACCTCCCCCTATCCCAGCACCCTCCTGTGGCACACCAGCCCTCTGCACGGCCTTCTTCACCGAACCTCCTCTGAGGCCTTCTCCTCCTTCAGCCTGCAGCTCCATCTTCAGTATCTCCACCCTCTGCACACGGCTGAACCATCTCAGCCTCTGTGACTCGGAGCTGTCCCTCTGATGGAGCCGTCCTGCTCGTTCCCAGTGAAGATCTGAGCCTCTCCAGTCTGTCTGTGGCAGAGCCACCATCTCCAAACCATCACAGCAGGTCTCAGTGCCATCTTTAAACCTTCCCTTTCACTGTGGCTGCTCTCCTTCAGTCACAGATTACCTCTGACACTCGTCTCCACCTGCTCCACCCTGCCTCCACTCTACTTCACCTGTCTTTAGCTGGTTGACCCCAGGTATTCCTCCACCTTCACTCCCTCTCATTTACACACACTGAGTCTGTGGTGCTTCTGACTCGCTGCTCTTCTCTCCAGAATATACCTCCACCTCTCCAGGCTCCCCTCCACCTGCTCAAAGGATTTTTTCTTTATAATTTACTTAAAAAAAACAAACCAACACAGGGTTTAAAAACGACTTTGTGCCATAAAGATCTTTATCATTCAGACTGTGCTGGGGAGCCGGGAAGTTTGGGGATCAGGTTGTTTTAGGACACTGGAGCCTGACTTCAGCTGGTGTCACGTGTCAGAGCTCTAACTTCAGCTCAGAAGATGAGGCTGGAGGTGAGGAGGAAGAGGATGCTGGTTTATTAAGATGCTGGTGCCTCTTTCCTTCGTGTTTCCACTTCTTTGGTAAAGGGGGCCCTTCCCCGACGATAAAGCAGGTACACCTGCTCTCTGCTGCCTCAGGCATGTGGTCGGTCTGTAGCTGCATACATAAAACGTGATCAGGCGGGACGGCGATGTACATCCATCCAAGATGGCGGGGCAACATGGCGGCTTCCACAAACCGGCGCCCCCTCCTGTGCATTTTAATGGATTCATTCTAACTTTATGGGATAAGACATAATCACACAGTATCTACTGATGAGCACAGAATCCTTTTTTCTAGTAAATAACCTAAAAACTTACTTACTGAATCCTTTGTTTTCTTGTTTTGAATAATGATGTAATCAAGACTGATACGCTGTGACTATATGAAACTAGAATTAGAATGTGCCAGTACTTCATGCCATCTCACACGGGCATGGCATGCAGTCTTAACCAGATATCTTTAAACTGTTTGAAATGGCTTTATTAAATTTAATAATTGGACTCCTTATTCCGTTGTGTTGTCTCATTTCTGTTTGATAAACGAACATGCCGGAACCTGGGGGGATAAGCTGGTTTTTAGGTTCCTTCAGTGCGAACACTTCCTGTATGAGCCGCCTGCTCACAGACAGCACTGCCTGCAGGTCAGACGGTCCAGACTGAGCTCTGAGCGTCTGATCGGTGCAGCTCCCTCCCATCTGACCCCGTCGTTAAACCAGAGGCCACCAAAGCTCTGCCTGCTCCCAATCCGCCTGCACGCGGCGGCACGTGAGGACCTGCACAGACTCAGCGAGGAGGCGGTTTTATAACCGACCGTCTGCTCTTTTTATAGATCGGTTCAGACTGCAGCCACTCGGGCCGCCAATCATTTGATCTGAGGAGAATAAAAACAGCCCAACACCGACTCTACAGCTCGCCCGAGGCCGGCCATCAGTTTGTGTCCTATAAAACATCCCGAGCAGCTCGTTTCCCTTCATCATCACATGATGCTGTACTAAGAAACTAGCAGCCGATGTCACAGCTGATACGCATCATTTCCTGTGAAAGGAGGAAATGTGAGTGACCTCGTTTCAGCTTTTAGGACAAGATGCTGATGTTACGTCTCGCTGTGGTTTCTCTGCAGCCAGTAACACTTCTATTACAGAGACCCCTCTCAGTGCTGCTTTGTTACTACAGTACAGTTAAGAAGCCCCTCTGAGGGTCTTTATTTTCCTGATGAGCGCCGAGGCTCAGCCCAAACCCCACATTCTTCTTATTAAACATGTTCTGACTGCCAAAAAGGAAAGACGGAGAGACAGAATAAAGAGGACAGGTGACCAGAAATGGGTGGGGTTGTTTTTCTGGTGCTATGATGAACAAACACAGTTCATTATAACTTAAACGAGCTTCCTGTATTAAGCTGACAGACGAGGTCGTGTACAAAGACTCCTGAGTGGTGCTCGGGCTGCTGACGGTGACGGCCGGCATCGGTGAGGCTTCAACGTTTCAGTCACCACCAGCTCATCGCCTTTGCAGAAACAGGAAGTGAAGGAAACACGAAAAAGGTGACGGAGCGGCTGGTTTAACACGCCGACCCACGGTTTCAGTCTCTCTGCTGCATTCACGTCAAACAGCTCCACGCCTTCACGCACGTGAGCGTGCACGTGCAGAGAGTGAACACGTATGAACAGGCAGGTATCTGACAGGGAAGCTCGCACTGCTGCTCATGTATGTGAAAACAGAGAGGTGCTGTGTGTGTGTGTGTGTGTGTGTGTGTGTGTGTGTGTGTCTACAGCCATCCTTATATAACTGTTCTGGCCTACATCTGTCACAGCAGACACACTCTGCTTCGACCGCTCCACAACACAATCCCTTAGCCTAGTAACCTCATTCCTGAGCGCGCACACACACACACACACACACACACACACACACACACACACACACAGCTGTAATAACAGTCACTGGCTGGAAGATGTGAAAAAAACATTTTCCTGACTAAAAACTTGAACCTACTGTTGTGACACTTTAATGGAAAAGTTTCTACTTTAAAATAAATAAAAAACCTGTCGCCATCATCATCACCATCATCATCATCATCGTCACCACCATCATCCAGACCTCAGCATGTGTCACTCTGAATCCACTCTGACAGAGGACGCTCTGAGGTGGCAGCCTGAATCCCAACAAACTGGTTACATTAAAGTCTCGGATCTGCCAACAAAGGAAAGTGGGACTGTGACGGGGGGGTGGGGGGGGCTCTCCAGACGACTGCTCGTTAAATGCTGTGAAATCCACAGGCCGGCACAGCGCTGGCCAGAACCCGGATGATGCAGGAACCTTTCATTCTAAGAGGTTTAAGACATAAACAGGTTTCTGTGTCTGTGAGCAGTAACAAAGAAACACACGTTTAACACACTGACCCACACGCCTGCACAGACCTGAACCCACTCACTAATCAGATTTCTCTCAAAGAAACAGACGACATCTCTCCAGCGCCATCACAGCGAGCACTGCAGGAACCTCCTGCTCCAAGCAGCTGATATGAAAATACCCTAACAGCAGCGTCCCGCTCAGGGTCACAGGGCAGGAGGCGAGCTCTACCAACAAACCAGTACACAGATCCCAGAGTTCCCAGCCTGGCTTCAATATGCAGGTTTGGATCCACAGGTTTGATGCTGACTGAATGTAGCCTGTAAATCTGGAGCTTCACAGCCAATAAGCAGCAGGTCCAGTTTGACAGAGTTATTTTTAGGACACCGCAGGGTTCCTGTCTGAGCCCGTTTCCTGCCACACACCTGCCTGATGAGTCATTTCTGGATGTTACACACACACACCGACTATAACACTGCTTTGTGTGTCAGAGCGGCTGTAAAACCCTGCGTTTAGGTCCTCAGCTGACATTCTGCAGTCGCACACAGACTCAAACATACGACCCGTTCGGTACCACAACATCTGAAGCGCCCGTCACCGACAGACGAGCTAAAAAGCTGCGTTTGTGTTCAGGTTTGCTGAGCCTGAGTGGATCATCTGCTCTGTGACAGGACGATTCAGGCCTGACAGCAGCCGGTAGCCTCGGTCACCACGTGATGAACACATTATGACTGATTCGCCACATGTACTGCAGGTTGGAGCTCCTTCGTCTCTTCCTGCTCCTCTACCTGTGGCGCTACTCGCTGGATAACAGGCCCTCATGTAGGTCACGATCACATAACTGCTCGTAAGTTTAACGCTCTGGCACACTAACCTACATATCTGCACTACTCTCATATTTCCCTGAAAATGGGAAAAAGGGATGTAGCCCTTTAACAATCCTAGGGCCCTTACACGGGCCCAAATACATGGGAAAATGAACCCCAGGGATGTTAACGGGGTAGCTGAACTGAGCGGAGTCCAGAGGGTGGAGAACAAATCTGAGAAATAAAGCGTGAAATCCAACACAGAGCAGCCGACTCAGACAGGTTTCAGAGCTGGGGGAGGTGAGCCGGGGGGGCAGCAGCTACAGACTGATGTACTTTTACTATAACTTATTAAAATGTGTCTGTTCTGGGTCAGCTGCTGTGAGGTCAGGTTTAATATGCTGGGCAGTCTTTACTTTAGTCCACACACACCCCTGTGATGATGATGATGATGATGATGATCTACAATATTAAATCATTCAGACGCGTCAGCTGCTGTTTGCTGTAATCTTCATTGGTGAAAAGTATAAAAACATATTTCTATGACCTGTAATGAAGCGATCATTGATGAAACTGAAATAATTAAAAAAACTTTAAATCTTTATTGTATTGAAATCTTTCCCCTGTCTGTAATTAGCTGATTAAATGAAGTGCAGCTCACAGACCGGCTGAGGTTACCTCAGTGAAGCCTCATGAGGTAAAGCTTGGATGCAGGTTAACAGTAACCTACATCTCAGGCAGCTCTCCGGTTTCAGCAGATGCTTCCTGAACACTGCAGCTTAATCATCTGTGACCTCTCAGGACATCCTGCAGCACGTGGACCACAGAAAGCTTCGCAGGCTTTGAGGAGGCCCCTTAAGTTTGGTCTCCAATGTGACAGTGCGTCTGCTAAAGACTCAGCTCACTCCCTTCATTCAGAAGATGGAGCCCTTTAATCCCAGCAGACAGACCTGCGATGCTAATGGGATGATCGTCTGCCATCACAGAGCTGCAGGTGTCTCAGCAGCTGAACAGACATCTGTTCGCTCCCATTCATCTGCTCCACGAGCTTCCCGATGTGGGACCTTGAACCACAGAGCGCCTCCGGACGGATCGAGTGGCCTCGAGTCTGACGGCACGGTTTTTGGGCCCGAAGTGGGCGACTGTCTGCAGTTTCCACCCACCTCAGTTTAAAACGTGAAAAAGAAGCCTCTACACTTTAACCGAATCACGCACAGCACAGACTCACAAATCCTCCTGCTTTTCTCCGACACGTACCCAGGAAACACCTCGGCAGAGGGTGAGCTCCCATGAACACAGCTGGGGCTCGTTCAGAGAGATGCTTGCCTTTGCCTCACGTGGCCATAAACTGAATATTAAACAACTGCTTTAAGAGCCTGATGTCTGAGATTAGTCCTACAGGCTGAGAGCATTAAACACACCACAAGGACATTTATGGCAAATCTCAGACATTTTATGACCTTTTCATCAACTCTGAGCTCCAAGTTGACATTTATTAGTTTATAATGAGGAAAACATCCATGAACACAGTCAGAGCCTCTGACGTGGCATCGGGATCAAACTGGGAGAACTACAGAAGCTGTTTTGGAATCTGCTGGCGGCGACCTGGCGTGTGCGTCAGTGATGCGCGCCTCCTGCATCGATGCCGCTGCCTCGTTTACCCTTTTAGCATCGCAGTCAGCTGGACGTGAGCGGGTCGCTGCTGCTGTGTGACGACCACAAACAGCAGCTGAATCGACACCGCCCCCCCGGCTGCAAACACACTGACCACGCAGTCTGACAGCCTAACCTACTTCTGCTGTAACCTGCTCGTCCAGCCGCTGAGCCGCGCTCCACCTGCAGACTGACCTCCACAGGCAGGATTATGGAGGAATGACCGCCCGAGGCTGTGACCGCAGCTGAGCCAGTCGGTCCTCCTTTCCTTCGCCTGAAGAAGTAGATCTAACAGGCACTCTGTGGTCTGTGGACCTTCAAAGATCACCAGCAACAGTTTCCCACCAACCAAATAAATCTCCTGGAGCGTGAGGGTTTCCCCTGAAAGCACAGAAACGCTGACATCATGCTGCGGTTTGAAGAACTGCAGCTTCATCACATCAGAGCCGCAGTTCAGAACAGTCCTCCTGTATGTCACACCGAGGCTGCTGCAGCCCCCGGCCTCCCCAAACAAGCCCCCCCCCCGGTTTATGAGACAGAAAACTGCTGATATGAAACCCGTCAAACACACGTGTGTTTTTCTACTGGTGAACTGCTGTTTACAGGTATTACTATGGTATTATCCTCAGGTTAAGCATTTTAATATTTAATGTGCATCATTTCTGTTTTTACAATAGAAAACACACAGATCTGCGACACTGCAGGATAATCCAAGCACAGAGGTCCAAATGAACCCAGATTTTTGTGTGTGCTGCATTTTGTGTGCAGAAAAAATTAATGCTGTAAAAATATTCGACTGCTGATCCTCTTACCTCCACCTGTTGACCCCGACGTTGGAGGAGCCCGCGAACCACGGGTCCAGGAAGTAAACGCAGCGCACCGTCGCTGCCCCCTGGACTGCCTCCCGCAGAGCTGGGTTGTCATGGAGACGGAGGCCCTTTCGGAACCAGTGGATGGAATTTGGGGCCATTTTATTCTGAAAGGAAGGAAACAGGAAGAAGTTTCACTGAGTCTGCTGAACCAAACGAGGACAGAAGCAGCAGGTGGGACGGCCCACAATAGAATCAGAGGGTTTTATTGCTTTCTACTGTGGGCAGAAACGGTCACATCATCCTGACTTCCTGTCATAGCTCCCATTCCAGCTCAGGCTGTGCTAAACACACTTTTTTCTACAGCCAATCAGAATAAAGCTGTGTTAATGGGGGGAGGAGCTAAAACAGCTGGTTTCAGAGGATAAAGTGAGCTGAGAGGGTTGGTTGGGTGAAGGTGGGACCTGTGGCTCTGACTCCCTCAGGCTTACCTGTCCTACAGGTGTTCACTTTTATTCTGGAGCAGTAAGATTAGGATCTGTTATCTGAAAGAGAATCTATGCAAAGATGAGCCCAGTGTTTACCTGCTAAGAACAGATTATAACCCTTTCCCTGGCAGATTAATACTCAGCTGCTGCAACAGGTGTGGTTTACCTGCATGGCACAGACAACAAGGCAGTTTCTGTATCGGCTGTGAACATATTATTTCTTTAATCTTTAATCTCCTGAGCTCCTGTTTGTGATGCATTTTCAATTTCTCCTTGATATTTGTGATTAAATGGACCTGAAATGGATATATACTGAGCTTCCTCTTTGAACAGGAAGTTGTACTTTTGTGAGAAAAAAAAAATGTCCTCAGATGTGGACAATGGGATTATTTTATAGCATAACACAACAAAAACAACATGACTTAACAAAGCATAAAATACTACTGAGCACAATGAAGCACGAGGTGCAGCAAAGCCAAACTGTACTGTAATGTCCCCATATGTGGACGAGGGGTCTCAGGAGGTTAACACGGGAGTCTATGGGGACTGACTCAGTGTGGCGCCTCTGCTGGATAGCAGAGGAACTGCAGGTGTTGGAGCTTCAGCTTCTGTGTCAAACTGTATCTTTTGACCTAGTTTCAGATTATAATCTATTCGGTGATCTCAAACTGAACATTTGAGCTTCTACTGATGTTTGGAGCAGAGAGTCAGATGATTTCTGCTGGTTTCCTCTGGCTTTAAAATTCATTCTCATGTTTTAGCCGTGCGGGGAGGACGATGCTCGGACCAGCTGAGTCTAACAGGACTCATCAGTCTGATTATTTCCTGATGGTTGAATGACCTCTGTATCCTCAGCTTTTCTGTCCTGACAGTTTAGAAGAGGAAAGCCTGTGTTTGACTCAGGTGTGACAAAGCTCCACCCACCACGAGGTGACCTCATTGTTTTGAAACGTTCACCTGTCGGGCGGCAGAAGCCGATCAGCCGGGAGGAGGACGGTTCCTGCTGAGGCTCCGCGGCGTCAGGGACTTCCTGTTACCTGTGATAAACCTGCTCGCCACATGATAAACAACCAATCAGGTTTCCATTTATTCTGCTGTGACGTCCACGGAGCGGCGTCTAAAAATAGCCACAGTCAGCGTGCCCCCCAACAGCCGGCGATGAAAACGTGTCATCAGCGTGGAGGGAAAACTCACGCCTGCATCAGTCAATCCCAGACGGCTCGAGGCTCAACGGCACTAAAGGAGGACGAGGAACACCGACGTGTTATTCTCCCCGTTTTACTCTTTCTGCTGCACTTTAGAGACATCTGATTAAAACATTTGAGGTTTTTCTACTTTTGTGAGCAGTTTTTTGTTCTTTTTTTAAATTGAGCTCTTATGATAAACGATTCTGAAGCCAAGAAACCAGACCGGACCGACCAGCTCCTCGTGCATGTTAGTCCAGTTCACGGTCCTTCAGATTCAAGCTGACAATAAAATTAAAATGTATTAATAAGACATTTTAAAGCAGCTTAAAAAGACAAACCATCAAAAACTAAAAATATAGAAAAGAAATAAAAATCTAAGGTTGGATACAAAAAAAAAAAAAAAATCCAACCTGACGTCCTTTCCTGCTTTAAGCAGCCTCATCATCATCATCATCATCATCATGGCACCAAAACATGATTTATACACCGATGCTTCAATAAACTCATCATAATAAAGACAATCCCAGGGTGCACCTGTGCGATATCAGACTGACCCACTAAGACGCAGCAGCAGAGTCGGCAGGTTGGAGGGATGAAGGGACCCCCCCAGTTAGAACACCTGTCTCCACCACTCCGTGAGGCTGAGAGCAGGAGAAGCTGAGACGCTCGTCTCGGAGCGGGATGAGCAGCTTCAGGAGGGTTTCAGGAGCTCTGATCTGATTTCTTCAGAGGTTTGCAGTAAAACCAGGTTTCAGTTTTACGTGATCTGAATTCATTTTTGTAATTTTGACTTCAACAAACATCTTCTGAGCATTTTCTCCAGATCTAGTGAGAAATCTCCTCTTTATGTTCACTTTACATGATTCATTACTCACCAACAGAAGCTCCACCTGTGATTTCCTCCAAAGAAAAACTCAAACTTCCCTCTGACCCACTTTCCTGCCAAAGTAATCAAACGATTCCACATCGATCTGATTGACCAGCACATCGATCCCACATCAGCCTGAGCAGTAAACTGTTCCTTAATGAGTTTATTTTGTTATGAGCAGTAAAAGATATAAATATATTTTAAGCTTTACGAACAGAGACTATTTTCCATGAGAGAGTTTTATTTCCATCAGCTGCGGTGAATCTTTGAAGATTGCCGAGTGGATCTGCGGCAGGTTTCAGACCTTCGGGGGGTTAAAGTTCAGCTGCTGCTGAAATTATGACGTTTAAACGCAAAAAACTGAAGCTCTGGGCTGCGATGCGTTCACAGACTCCACCTGATGGAAATTAGGTCACAGAGTTTTTGTGAATGGGCTCTCCGCCTCAGCTCAACTTCAGCCCGAATAAAAGCATCGCGGATGAAAATCACCTGCACCGGGCTCAGGAGCCCCGAGTCTGCCCGGTAAAACGCACCTGATGCGGGTTCGAGGCGGAGGAACAACATTAGAAACGGGGTCACCAGAGCGGCACTTATGTAACCGGTGGCGCTGTTAATAACAACCAGAGCCCGGCTCCCTTCATCAGCCCCCCGCACTCACCTTGTGCTGGCTCCCCGGAGGCGACATCTATGTGAGGCCCGGAGACCGGAGCATCTCATCGGTCGGTGCGGGAACGGGACGCGCTGCGGTCCGGTAGGTGTGTGTGAGTTTGTGTTCAGAGGTCCGACTGTCTGCACCTCAATCCGCTGCTGTACTACTTTGTTTCATAACAGTTCGGCTCAGTGCGCATGCTCCGCCTTCTAATCCAGGACTCATGCTGCGTTCAGGGAAGGAGGGGAAAAAAGTGTTACTGAGCGCGGCACTGCGACATGTTAGGGACCGCGAAAGGTAAATACAAATAAATAATTACAGTTATAAATAAATGAAGCGGGAGGATAGCGATCTTTTAGAGTAAAGCCGTAAATTTACAAAACTAAGCTCATTTCAGATTTACATCAGTGTAACACGGTCTGAAATTAAAACTGCCTTTATTCATGTTGAACCTGAAATAAATGATATTTTCACTCTCTTTGATCGGTTTTCCTGTTATCAAAGCAGCAGATATTCCGGGACGGTCCTGTTGCAGTTAGCGCTCACAGAGCTGCCGACACCGTCAGAGAAAAATATTCAGAAAAGAGGTCTTTTTTCCTAGGGCACCGCAATGCAACACAGGCACTGTTGAACGTGCACGCTGACGTGCTCCAAATCCCGGCTTCCTCATTGGCTAGTTTGCAGTCACGTGCTGCACGCCGAGTCACGTTTATTAGGCATGGCGATGCGGAAGTCCATTCACAACAGCGGCGGCAGCTGCAGGAGAATCGCAGATCAGGAAGCGAAGGGTCGGCGGGAGGTTTCCACAGGTCGGCGGGTTATTAGTGATGGGCAGCTGAAGCCTCACGAAGCTTTGAAGCTTTCAATCCAACTGGTTCATTTCTGAGGCTTCGTGTGCACACAACCCCCCCTGCTGGTGAAAACCTTTATTGTCGTTTCAGCTATCTGTGATACCTCTGTCCTGCAACATTGTCAGCATGGGAATAATCACTGCAGAGAAAAGAAAGAACACCTCAACTTGATTTTGTGTGCTTCATTCATTCATTCATTCATGTGTGTGAATGTGTGTGTGATGGTAATAGAGGCATATCAGTGTGTGATTTCAGTCTGTGTTTAAATCAACCCAGCGGGACCTGAGATGTTCAAACTGCAACATGTTCAGACTGTTTCAGTGTTTCCAAAGATAGGACAGTGATTGTGTTTATGAATACTGGGTGATGATGACTTTCCATCCATCCATCCATCCATTTTCTTCTGCTTATCCGGGGCCGGGTCGCGGGGGCAGAAGCCTAAGCAGAGAAGCCCAGGCTTCCCTCTCCCCAGCCACCTCCTCCAGCTCATCCGGAGGGACCCCAAGGCCTTCCCAGGCCAGCCGAGATACATAATCTCTCCAGCGTGTCCTGGGTCTACCACGGGGCCTCTTCCCGGCCCCGTGGTAGACTTTATTGATTTTTATTAAGATATAATATTTTTCCACTCTGCTTTGACTCAGCCGGTTTCTCATTTTGGAAATAACCCTGTCCTGTGGTCCTGAGGAGGCAGAGGGGCACAGGTGTCCCATCACCAGATGTTCTGTACGAGAGTCAGAGCTTCCAGCCTGCAGAGTCTCATTACAGCTCATATCTTATCCACATTCATCAGCTCATCAAATTAAAGTCTTCATGCAGCAGTTCCATTTCTGTGAGCAGCTCTGAATGAAGCTCAGACGTTACCGTCTGAGCACACCTCTGATTGGAGCGGCGGAGCTCAGTACCTGAAGTAAAGCTTTCCACATTTAAAGGGTCACAAAGTCTACATTTGGAGGTCAGAGGCATCTGAGGTGGCCTAAAATCCAAGAGCTGCCGCTTTTCTAAAGCTTCTTTTTCTTGGTTGTCGTTGCTGTGTCTCCTCTGAAGACTCTGGACATGAAACAGTAAATGTTTCTGCTGTCTAAATATGTCATTTCTGGCTTTTTACAAAGTCTTGACAACCAGGGGAAAGTAATCATAGCAGACACACATCAACAACTATTCAGCTTTTCCAGAAAACCCCTTTGTGATGTTGTCCATCAGAGGGTTAGGGTTTCTCCTTGCCGATGATGACTGTAACACATTAATAAGATACGGTGCAGGAGCTTCAGACCCAGCAACAGTCAGTGTAGGTCAGTGGCTGGGTATGTATGAAAGTCTTCCCTGCAGCACAAACCGAAACACCGTGCTAACCAAGCATGCAGACACAAGTGTTGACAATTAGTACCTGAGGAGGCATCCCAGAGAACGATAGAGACAGCCTTACAGTGAGCAGAAAACAGCCATAAACACAAGAGACAGGAAAACAGTACTTAAAGCTAAGTGGGCAGCTGAGGCTAACATGACAGTCAGATTTAGAGGTCCAGAATAAAAGCAGCAGCCGGGACAGGTGAGTTTTTGAGTCTCTCATTGTGTTTTTTCACATTCCTCTAAGAGCCCGCCTGATGAACCGATGCTTAGTCAGCACTTTGTAATGTTATGCGATCACACAAAAGGGATACCAACATCTGCGTGGACCTCATCCTCTGATAATATTTGTGTCACTCGGATCCTTTGCAGAAACTGGAAAACCAGCCTCAAACCTCACTGGGCTAATCAGGAGTTCTTCCTTCCCACTGTCGCCAAGTGCTGCCCGTAGGGGATCATCTGAGTGTTGAGGTTTTTGCTCTGATATTGTAGCTTCCTGAGATGACCTTTAGTGACCTGATGCTGCACAAATCAAATTGAAGTCTATGGGATGAGCCTGGACATGGAAAAGGGGAACAAAAGGGTGTCCGGTATGTTACGCCGAGTGGTCCCGACCAATTGTAAGTCGTGACAGTCAGAAATGATCAACACAAAGAGGGGAGGAGATGACACATGAAACATGCTGAAAGCAGGATGAAGAGCAGACGCTGTTTGGGAGTTCCTGTGGACTGAAGCCAGTCAGCCATGTGGCTCGCAGTCCCCTCCGCCTCTGCTTTCTGAGATGAAACTACGATAAGAGTGAGGACGCTCAGTGAGCCCGCTCACAGGAGATGACGGGAATCCTCCCACGCTGCTGCCTCCGAGCATCACGGCGAGCCAGGCTGCATCATCATCATCATCATCATCATCATCATCATCATCATCATCATCACCAGGAAAAGGAAGAAAGCTCCAAATAGACTTGGAAATAGATGAGTACTCAAACAAGCTATGACAGAGTTTAGGCACTGATGGGCCAAACTACAAGCAAAATCAGCATTCACTGATCATTTCCAGGATTCAGCCCATCTCCTCCACTCACTGAGCTCCAACAGCAGGTCATAACAAGCTGGAACACGACGCCACAGCTCATCCTTGAATACGCACACGTCAGGGCCCGATGCTCTGGATTAATGAGGCAGGTCTCTCTCCCAGCTCATCACATATGGACACTTGTAAAGCACACCATGGTGGTGCATTTAAATGCGCTGGATCATTTACACCCAGACCTCCATGCTTTCCTGAACAGTATTCAGTCTGCAGGCTGACAAACCACCACAAAGTCTCCACGTGTCTTTGTAGCTCTTTAAAAGAAGGCCAACATCTCTCAGCATCCAGTAAAAAAAGCATGTGGGTTGTTTTTAGTGTCCACCTTTAACCAGGTAATATTTAGTGCTGGGTAGTTAGTTTATTTTAGCCTCCTCGATCCTGAAAGTATTATGATCCTGGGTCCTTTTGACCCAGTGTGTTTTGTTTAGTTCCTTGTTCCCATGCTCAGTGTCTGGGTCTGCGTCTTTGCTTCCTTGCCTTACTTCCTGTTTTATTTTGACAGTCCTTTGTCCTGTGTGCTTGTGTTTAGTTTTGCTTCCCCTTGTCTCCTCAGTGTAATTATGTTCAGCTGTCTCCTCTCCTGTTTCCACTCCCCTCATCAGCCCTCTTGTGTATTTAAGTCCTGTGTTTCCGCTGCTCGTTGTTGTGTCCTCATCGATTTTCCTGCTGTGTGCTTCTGAGTCCGGTTTCAAGTCCATGCTGCTGGTTTCTGTCCAGCCCTTCCTGCTAACACATGAGGCCCAGCAGCGGGGCCCTCCATAACCCTCTAATAACCTGTATTTACCACCCACACACAGTATCCTGTATTCCCATTGGTCATCACTTCAATTGTTTTAACTCTGGCTCCGCCCACTTTGTGTCACCATAATAACAATTATTTTGCTGCTGCAAATCAGTGATTTTTGGTCTCTGATCATCTCTGCTTGTGTTGATGCCAATCGTGTACACCCCGTGTGTGTCGTGTGACGATGAGTAGGATGACACCTGTGCATGGAGCTGCGTCTCTGTACTTTAATGAGGCACCTCAGAATTCAGTCACCTGAAACTGTGGGGCGCGCTGACCCGTCCATGAAGCCATGATGGATGGCTGTTCTGTGGTGAGATAAAGAGGCACAAAGCCTTTTTAAAAGAGTCCCAGAGTGAGAAGTAGAGAGCTCTCTACACTGTACCCATTAACAACTAATGAGCCCCTCTGAGGAGCTTTGTACCGGCCGTCCTGCTGTGAGCGGTGAAATGGGGGAACATCATTGCTGTGGGGTGACTGTGACAGCCTGACACAGATACACGGACAGAAAGTCCAACATTCGACCTTTTTTCTGAGGGTTTCCAGCACTGCTCAGAGCTGCTCCAGCTCACTGATGAGAATCAAAGCCTGCAGGAAAACTCACAGAAACAATGGACTGACCACAGACCGTCTGTAGACAGTGTTTAGAGCTGGGGGAGGGTGGAGCGCTAAACTACCCAAATCCAAAGAAGAAGAATAACCAAGGACAACAAGGACCAGGTGAATTCAATCAGATGCTAATGAGGGCGAGCCAAAGGAGGGAAGAAAAACACAAAACCACATGAGGAACAAACCTCTAAAATAAAGCAGGAAGTGAACCACAGGCATTATAAAACATTGATGTAGCTTCTGGGTTAGAAAAATGAATGTAGACTGAAACCTGCGTTCTACCTGAAAGCCACCAGATGGTTGTTTTCAGCTGCTCGTTTTACTCACTGGCTGAATTTCTGTGTACAATGACAATAAAGATTCTGATTCTGATTCTGATTCTGAATTTAGACGCTAAAAACTTAACTTTAGGTGCTAAAGATGACCTGGTTAGTTTTAGGCACTAAAAAACATTCCCAGCTGTGTTTAGGCATGCAAAACTACCTGATTCACAGACTCCGGTCTGATGGACGGCAGCAGGAACACCAAGATGGTGAAGATGTTCATCTTCAAAACGGCTCCTCAGAAACCAGCCGGTGACGTCACAGCGTCTTTTATACGTCTATGAAATAAACTGCCAGGAAAAACTCACGACAATGTGAGGTGAAGTAAGGTGAGCATTTTGTAGTCCATATTCTGGACATTGTCCTTTTCCCGTCTGAAGGCTGAACAACCCCAGCTGCTCTCCAGCTGATGGGCGTTCACCAGCTAATGTTTTTGCTGAAGTTGTATATCTTGAATGCAGATTTTATTAATTTTGCACTGGCTTCATAGGTAATTTCAGTCACTTAATGAGTGTGAGACAAAGCTCTGCTGGAGTTTGCATGTTTCTCACACTGTGTCTCTTTTGAGTGATTGGTCAGCGCCTGCCTTTAAAGGTTAATGACCGTTTTTATTAACCTACTCAAAATCCAGATGAAAAATTTCAGGTTTCATGTTTTTCTTCCGTTTTATTTTCTTCCACAGTGACAGCCACTGACCCCTCACACCTGGGTTACATAGAAAAACAGCATTTTTGCTTTTGCACCTCCAGATAATCCAAATGACCATCCAGGCATGTCATCATCCTGGCATCATCTCAGCTCCAGATGTTCATTTGAGCCACTCTGGCAAAGATGTTGTTCATCAGGCTGCAGAGTCAAGGTTTTATCTTTGTTGGAGGGCTGGTGATCATAAAGATATTTACCTTTTTATTGCAGCTCGTTTGTAAACTATTTATTAATCAAACCCATAAACAGTCTGAAGGTGCGTTTAATGTTTCTGTGTTCAGTTTGGATCCAAATGCAACATGCAGACATCAGGTCAGCTGATACAAAAAACTTTATTCTTTTAAAACATGAGAAAAGTCATGAAACCCATCAAAGGTGGAATAAAGCTCGAAAGAACGAAAGTGAAGCACAGAGAAACAAACTGGGAATAAGGCTGGAAAACAGGAGGGGAAACGTGTCCTGAACTGCTGGACGGGAACGAGATCAGAGAGCAGCACAGGGAAGGTAACTACCAAAATGAAAGAGGAAGTGAGTGAACCAGAAACACATTTGAGGAGGAAAACTACAAAATAAAAGAAGATGGAAACAGTCAAAGCTAAAAACCACAAACAAAGTGAAAAGTGTAAAAAATCCAAAGTTGAATGTTTCACAGCAGACTTTAAGTGCTAGACCTGCACAGCCACCTGCCTCCATCTGATTGGCTCTCTGCAGCACCCACACACCATCGCCTCACTCACACACACACACCTGCTAGCACGGGGACGCCACGTGTCAGGACTGACTCAGCGTGTTAGGAGGGGATGATTTGATGGCCGCACTGAGCACGCTCCACGCCTCGTTCTCTCACTGAGAGGCCTTCTTTTCGAGAGGACTCAATCAGGCTTTGAGTTCAAATAAAAGTTGCTTTTTCTCTGCCTGGACTTCAGAGCCTCCACCTGCACACAGATCCAAACACCTACCTGAGTATTCCACATTGATTTGAACTTTCTTTATTTATTGTGGTCATTAGAGTTTGGGGTAAATATGAAACTACACTGCTCAAAAAAACAGAATTCAACATCAGTCAGTAAACCTCTGTGATTTGATGAGGTCAGTAAGAATCAGAGGGGGTTGTTAATCAGTTTCAGCTGCTTTGGTGTTCATGAAATTAACAACAGGTGCGCTAGAGGGGTTTTACTGTCTCAGAGCATGGAGGAGACTCCAGGAGACAGGCAGTTGCTCTAGGAGAGCTGGACAGGGCCGGAGAAGGTCCTTAACCCATCAGCAGGACCGGGATCTGCTCCTTTGTGCAAGGAGGAACAGGATGAACACTGCAGAGCTACAAAATGACCTCCAGCAGCCACTGGTGTGAATGTCTCTGAGCGAACAATCAGAAACAGACTTCATGAGGGGGCCTGAGGCCCCGATGTCGTCTAGTGGGCGCTGTATTCACTGCCCAGCACCGTGGAGCCTGACAGGCATTTACCACAGAATACCAGAATTAGCAGGTCCATCACTGGTGCCCTGTGCTTTTTATATGAGAGCAGGTTCACCCTGAGCACATGTGACAGACCTGAAAGGGTCTGAAGAAGCTGTGAAGAACGTTATGCTGCCTGTAACATCGTTCAGCATGACCGGTTTGGTGGCTGGTCAGTGATGGTTTGAGGAGGCATATCCATGGAGGGACACACAGACCTCTACAGCCTAGGCAACGGCACCCTGACTGCCAGCAGGTATCAGGATGAAACCCTTGGACCTGTCAGACCCTACCCTGCTGCAGTGGGTCCTGGGTTCCTCCTGGTGTTTCGTGTGGTGAGAGTATGCAGGTAGTTCCTGGAGGATGAAGGAATTGATAGCACTGACTGGCCCCCAGACTCACCTGACTAAATCTAACAGAACACCTCTGGGACCTCATGTTTCAGTCCATCTGACACCTCCAGGCTGCACCTCAGACTGTCCAGGAGCTCAGTGATGCCCTGGTCCAGATCTGGGAGATCTTCCAGGACACCATCCATCATCTCATTAGGAGGCCTGATGATGTCAGGCATGAATACAAGCACATGGGAGCAACACAAACTACTGAGCACCATTTAGAGTTGCTGCAATAAAATTTCAGCTAAATTTTCCAGCTGCTACATCATTTTCACTTTTTTGGGGTGTCTTTGAATTCAGCCTCTGTAGGTTGATCATTTTCATATTTATTAAATGATATGGCATCCTTTCATCCCTAACACATTACCCAGCCCATATCAGTACAGATATCCAGCAGGAGTTTCCCCCAGAGATCTGATGTGTTTTCAAAGGTTTGCTTTAATCTCAGTGTATAACAGGGCGGGGGGGCAGAATCAGCTGTGAGACAGTAAAACTTCATTTTCAGTTGCTAATAGTTTGCAGTTCCAGTGGTGAGATGTTTAAAGTGCACACTGCACATCTATGCAGACACACACGAAGAGCATTTCCTGCTCTGCTCTGACTGATCGGCGGTCTTTCAGCAGCAGGCTCTTCCTCCTGCACTGCTGTTGATCTCTGTGTCCAGCTTAGGATCACCTCGGGATTCAGCTCTGTGATTCAGCAGGTCCAGAGTGGTCTGAACTGACAGGACCTCCTGCACCAGCCTCCTGAAACACAGCACATTTCACACTGACATGTTGAGGGGAGAGGGATGAAATTGTTAGTTATTTAAAAAGGTCCATAAAGTCTTCAGTCTTCAGTCTACAGTGTCCTCGTAGCGGCTGCCTGCTGTCAGGCTGTTTCCTCATTTTCTTATGAGCTTTGTGTCATGTTGCTGTGCAGAAGGCAACATGTGCTTTTAGATTTCTTATTGCACAAAAAACAGGAGTGCATGAAAAAGAAGAAATATTAAAAAAGGGAAATACTAAAAAATAACAGGATCAGTTATAAGCTTTGGTGATGAGTACATCAATAATGCAAACTTTATTTAAACAGGTGAGTTATTTGTACTGGAAGGTTTAACATGGGAGTCTATGGGGACTGACTCACCTTGACACCTCTGCTGGACACCAGAGGAACTGCAGGATCATTTTTCAGCTCTAGAGGATGTGGGTTGTTTTATTTTTGCCAGATTTTGAACTTTGAACTTTTGAACTTTTGAACATGAGCTAATTATGTGCTTACATGTTACATTTTGAATAAAAGTGCACGTAACAAAAGGTTTGGGCTTCTATCAGTTATTGATTGATCCTTCTCACTCTCCAGATTCAGATCTGCTTTCTACTGTGCTTCTGCTGAAAAATGAATTCTCTGAATGCTGCTTCTAATCTTCTCTCCTTACCTCATGACTTCTCCAATGTTCTTGTTTTCTTTGACTGAAATCTCCATCCATGTAATGAAGCCGTGGGCTTTGCTGAACTTGTCGATGGTGTCTGCAGACACAACCCTCTCAGCAAGGTCGCACTGCAACCAGACCGAAGCAGAAAGACTCTGGGTTATTGTCAGGTGACTCATTGGATGTAAGCGGCCTCTGCTCATTGGTAAAGCCTGAACCTGATACCTAAATGATCATTCATAAGCTGGATGCACTGAATCACCTTGTTGGCCACCAGAATGCAGGGGATGGAGTCTCCGTTGGGCAGCATGGCCTTGTTGCCCAGGTCCTGTTTCCAGTGGCGACAGCTGGAGAAACTGGAGGAACTGGTGACGTCAAACATCACCACACAGCCCACTGCTCCTTTATAGTAAATCCTGGTCATGGATATGAAACGCTCCTGGCCTGAAGGGACGAGACAAAGGTCAGTGCGTCATCCATCCATCATTCAATTTCAATTAAGTTCAGTTCAATAAATCTTTATATAGCGCCAAATCACTACAGTCACCTGAGGCTGCTTTATATTGTAGGTAAAGACCCTACAATAATACAGAGAAAACCCAACAGTCAAATGACCCCCTATGAGCAGCACTTGGTGACAGTGGGAAGGAAAAACTCCCTTTAACAGGAAGAAACCTCCATCAGAACCAGGCTCAGGGAAAGGGGGGGGGGGGGGGGGGGGGGGGGGGGGGGGGGGGGGGGGGTCATCTGCTGTGAGGGGGGGCTGAGGGGAGAGAAAAGACATGCTGTGGAAGAGAGCCAGAGATTAATAACAATTAATTATTAAATGCAGAGTGGAGTATAAACAGAGTAAATAAGGTGAATGAAAAGAAACAGTGCATTAGACATCTGTTTCCGGGGTGAACGCTGGCGCGTTTTGGCTGCTGCTATCCTGGCTGCAATCTTTCTATGTTTTTATGCTTATTGATCTTATTGATCTCTGAACTCTCAACAATGTGGCCCAACAAGTCGTCTATTTGGATCATACTTTTCTGGATTATTCTTTCCCTGTTTTGGAAATCAGTGGCTCTGGAAATCCAATACTCGGCTGACGAATTATCTGGCATCCCCGCAGAAGGTATACCCACCGAGGCTCTCGTCGCAAATACTGCGTTGATGACACCAAGCCGATCCGTACCTTGTGGTCGGTTTTTCCGCGACCTTCAAAGAAAGCCGGACGGATTACGGACCGCAGTGCCCTGACTCGACTAGCCAGATCGGCTAATGCTGCCCCGATGACAAGCACCATCACCCTCAGCCTCCCGAATATTCGCTCTCTCACCAATAAGGGACTTTTGCTGTCTGAATACATCCACGACAGTAAGTTTGACTTTATGTGTCTGACCAAGACATGGCAGCAAAATAATGACTTTTCCCAGTTAAATCAAGCTATGCCTCCTGGGTTTGTTTACATGTCTCGGTCACGTGACACCGGTCGTGGTGGCGGTCTTGCGGTATTCTACCAGGAGAAATGGAAAGTTACATCTATCCCTGTACCTCATTTCACCTCCTTTGAATGTATCGCCCTACAGATAAAAGGAGCTATGCCCATGGTTTTAGCAGTTTTGTATCGCCCACCTAAAAGAAGCCCGGATTTTATAAATGAACTCTCTGCATGTCTGTCTTCGTTATCGACTATGTCACCATATTTTATCCTGCTGGGCGACTTCAATGTTCATATTGATAATGCTGCTGATCCACTCACCAGGGACTTTATATCCTGCTTGGACAGTTTTGGTTTGCAGCAATGTGTTGACTCTCTTACACATGTTAAAGGTCACATATTGGACTTGGTTTGTTGTTCTGGAATAACTCCCTTCAACTGCACTCTATCAGATCTCACCATATCTGACCATAAACTGGTATCCTTTAATATCAACTTGCCGGTCACGAATATTAATTTAGCTCGCTCTATTTCCTTTAGAAATTTAAAAAATATTGATCTGACTTTGCTTGATAAACTTCATAGTCTTGCTAGTAAAGATAATCTATCTACTCTGGATGACCTGGTTACTCATTACAACAGTGGACTTCAGAACATCTTGGATGATATTGCTCCTGTTAAAACTCGAACTGTTACCTTTTCTCATCCTGCACCCTGGTATACTCCAGATCTCCGGCTCCTAAAAGCTAAGGGTCGCCGTCTAGAGTGCCTCTTTAGGAAGACTGGACTTATGGTTCATAAAGATATGTATGCCAACCATATTCAAACCTATAAGAATGCTCTTTCTACAACCAAGACTGAGTATTATGCTAATCTCTTTACATCTGCTGAAGCAAATCCTAAAAAATCCTCAACAATGCAAAGGTAATTTGGGATCCAAGATCAAAACCAAAAGGAATTTTAATGGGTCACATCAACATTCGTAGCATTGTTATTAAAACGGAGCAAATAGAACATCTGTTAAGTGATTCAAATATTGACATACTTGGAACATCAGAAAGCTGGCTGACTTCTACATCTCCGACAGCAGCTGTGAATATGCCAGAATATAATGTATATAGAAGAGATAGAGGAATAGGGAAAGGTGGAGGTGTATTGGTCTATGTTAAAAATCATATTAAATGTGAACTAATCAGTTGGCCAGGGGAAGTTAATCTTGAATGTATTGGTTTAAATGTTATATTATCTCATACAATGTCATTCACTATGATTTGTATATACCGACCTCCATCTACCAAGGATATATTTTATGAACAACTTAGAACACTTTTAAACCACTGCAACTTTCAAAGGGAAATTATTCTTATGGGTGATTTTAACATCAACTGGGACAATAAATCGAATAGGAAAAAACTGAAACAACTTGTTGACAAATATAATTTAACAAAGATTATAAATGGGCCAACAAGAATAACAAATACGTCCAAAACAACTATTGATTTGATTTTCACTAATAAACCTGATAGAATTTTGAAAACTTTTAACCTTCTATCAGGTCTCTCTGATCACAATTTTATTTTCTGCTCAAGAAAAATGAATAGGCAGCATCCAGCTATAATCACTAAAAATAGATCTCACCTTTTTATACCTAAACGTCTGCAGCAGCATCTTAAGACTGAACTTGAACAAATAAATTGGTCTAATGTATTGGAATATAATGATACTGAGATTTGTACTAACAACTTTTTCAAAAATGTAAATGAAATTTTAAGCCAGTTTACAAAAATAGGTAGGTTTAGGAAACAAAAGCATAATTTACCCTGGCTTAACAGTGACATTTTAAAATTGATTAAAGAAAGAGATTGAGCCTTTAAGAAATCTTTGAGTACAGGAACTTCAATTGATCGCCAGATTTTTACATCACTAAGGAATAAAGTGATAAAATACATACGTAAAGCAAAAGCTAATTTTTACATTGACATTATAAAAGGAGCAAATGGAAATGGGAAAATGATATGGGAAAATTTAAATAAGCTACTGGGATGCAACAATGCTGATAATCTTAATCTTACGGCATCCATTTTCATTGTAATGCCGATGACACCCAGCTCTATGTCTCTTCTAAACCAAATGCTCTTCTCCCCCCGTCCTCCCTTTCTGACTGTCTTTCTGAAATAAAATCATGGTTTTCTGACAATCTTCTCAAATTGAATAATGATAAAACGGAAATCCTGCTGATTGGTGCCAAATCTACCCTTGCAAAATCCAATCACTTCACACTCACCATTGATAATTTCACTGTCCCCATTTCCTCCCAAGTTAAGAGTCTGGGTGTCATCCTCGATAGCACTCTTTCTTTTGAGGCTCATGTCAAAAACCTCACTCGGTCTGCTTATTTTCACTTACGTAACATTAATCGTCTCCGTCCTTCTCTTACACCTGCCAGTACTGCAACTCTTGTCCACGCTCTTGTCACTTCTCGTTTGGATTACTGCAATTCACTTCTTGCTGGTCTACCACTCAAACTTCTCCGTAAACTCCAGATGGTTCAAAACTCTGCTGCACGTATCATTACCCGAACCTTCTCTACTCAACACATCACTCCCATCCTTCAGGACCTACACTGGCTTCCAATCGACTACCGTATCAAATACAGGATTCTTCTTCTCACCTTCAAATCTCTCCATAACCTTGCTCCCCCCTACATTGCTGCTCTAATCCATTCCTATACTCCCTCATGCCCACTTCGTTCTTCTTCGTCACTGCTCCTCACTATACCTTCTGTCCGCTTAGCAACTATGGGGTCTAGAGCCTTTTGTCATATAGCACCCCATCTCTGGAACGCTCTACCGCAACATTTAAAGGTCATAAACAGCTTATCTCTTTTTAAATCTCATTTAAAAACCCATCTGTTCAAACAAGCTTTTGGCCTGTAACTGTGTGGGTTCTAGGATTTTACCTTGGTAAAAAATGTAAGGCGACCTTGAGTGCCCTGAAAGGTGCCCATAAATAAAATGTATTATTATTATTATTATTATGGGAAACCCCCAGCAGCCTAGGCCTATAGCAGCATAACTAAGGGATGGTTCAGGGTCACATGATCCAGCCCTAACTATAAGCTTGATCATAAAGGAAAGTTTTAAGCCTAATCTTAAAAATAGAGAGGGTGTCTGTCTCCAAGCTGGGAGCTGGTTCCACAGAAGAGGGGCCTGAAAGCTGAAGGCTCTGCCTCCCATTCTACTCTTAAGTATCCTAGGAACCACAAGTGGGAGCTTACAGGACCTGGTGCTCCCATCCAAGTACAAACCAGGCCTGATCCAGCTTAGCTTCCAAGATTAGACAAGATCGGGTATGTTCAGGGTGGTATGGCTGTAATGATCCATCCATCCAGAGGAGTTAAAGATTTAGACTTTTTCATTAGCTTTCATTGATATTTTATTTGAATTGCCTTCAATTAATTTCTGTTTAATTTTCCAGTATGAAAATGTTCAGTTTAGTTTTTATGAGTTTCAGTGTTTGAGTTTATTATTAATTATGATGATTTTTTTGAACAGTGTCTGTCTCTCTGTGTTAACCCTGTGACAGGCTGATGAACTGTACAGGGTGTATCCTGCCTTTCACCCTATGACAGCTGGGATAGGCTCCAGCCCCGCCGTGACCCTGAATAGAATGGGCGGATGAGAGTGGATGGATGGATGGATTTTTTGAACAGATTAAAGATATTCAGGCAGTACAACACAAACACAGCACTTCCTGTCATGTAGAAAACTCAGTCTCTAAACAGAAGCACCAAAGTCTGCTGAAGTTTGCTGACTGAACTGTTCAAAACTAAGAACATTCATTGTTTCCATTTTATCATTTCACTTAGTTTTCATCTTTTTCCTCAAGTCTAGTTTTCATTTTTATTTCAGTTAACTAGTTTAGCTAACTTCATCCAATCCATGCAGCCTAAAAAAGTTTAAGCAAAACTTTCTTTGTACCTGCGATGTCCCAAAGTTGCAGTCTGACCTTCTCTTTATCAGACCAGTGCAGCAGTTTCACGGAGAAATCCACTGGAGAAGGAAATAAAATCTATGTTAAAGTCACACACAGAGACATGAAACAGCACCGAAGGCTTGTCTGCACTGGAAGCTCAAAATGTGAAAATAAACCAAAAATCTACACTGTAAAAAGGAAACAGACAAGTCATTTTTCATGGTGTTAAGTTCAGCATGGAAGCATGTGTACAAGATTGTTCTTTCCACAAAATAATAAACGATTATTTTGAAAGTAGGCAAGCTTAACATTGATCCTGTTCCTGTGCTGTCCGCAATGGGGAATCCTCCATCGCTGTGATTGCCGTGTGCAATCCGGAGCAGCCACTAAATTCTCTGAGGTGGCCGTGAAGACAAGTGGAGAAGGACTGTCATCACTTCCAGATGTCCTCGAATAATACAGCTGAAAGACTCTGTTCACGTACTCACTGTCTTTGTGATGGACGTGATCGTGGAGTAAGGTGAAATACAACTTTACTTTCTGCGGGGTGACCGATGAAGACCAACTGTGATGATGGATGTGACCATGCATGGAATTCCTTTTTACCATGGAAACTTGTTTCCGTCACTGAAAAACATTTTTTTGCTATCTATAACGCAAATTTTTGAGTTGTTTTCTCAAAATTTCGCATTAATAAGTCAAAATTGTGAGTTAGCTCTGCAAGTCACGATGCTCGTGTCACTTCCTTGTTACCTTGAAGCAGATGATGCCAATGCATGCGCACTCAAAATCAGGTTGCGACAGTATCAGTTAGCTACTGTTGTTTTCATGTTGAACTGTTGGACAGCTGATGACTTCAGCCTCCTGCTTCCAGGTAACAAGGAAGTGACATACTGTCATGGAGTTACTGATTGGCAGAGCTAACTTGAAATTCTCAGATACTTAGATTGAAATTTCAAGGTTTTTTTTTTTTTTTACCAAGCTTCCATAGGGGGCAGTGTGGTGCGTTTAACAAATGAAAAATCATTGCCATTGGAAGTGATGCTGTGGTGTAGCACCTGTAGAGCTGGTGTAGTTAAAAAGTCAGTGTAAAAACACAATTGTAAGCTTCACCTAAAACTTGGTAATAAAACTTCTGCAGTAAATTTTGCCAATATTGAAATTATATTTTTAACAAAATTCCTCATGTGGTCCATGTGTTGACCTCTTGACCTCGTGCCTCCAATCAGAGGCGCTGCAGGCTCCTGCCCAGACTGAGATACCACTGCACAGCACGCTCTCTATGGTGCCCCTGTAGAAGATGGTAAGAATCGGAGGGGGGAGGTGTGCTCTTTTCATCCGTCTCAAGAAGAGCATGCGCTGCTGGGCTCTTTTAACCAAAGCTTCAATGTGAGTAGTCCAGGTCAGAGTGTTTGTTAACTGTACCCCCAGGAACTTTGTTTTGCTGACAATCTCCACTGCTGTGTCATTAATAAGGAGTGGTGTGTGGATGGGTTTGCTCCTCCTGAAGTCGATAATAAGCTCTTTGGTTTTCTCGACGTTCAGGGCCAGGTTGTTGATCTCGCACCATTTGACCAGATGGTTCAAGTTGTTGTCATTCTGGATTAGACCCACAACTGTTGTGTCGTCTGCAAACTTCACAATGTGATTGTTAGCGGAGCTAGCGCAGCAGTCATGGGTCAACAGGGTGAACAGCAGCGGGCTCAGGACGCAGCCCTGGGGGGAGCCAGTGCTCAGTGAGATGACATTGGAGACGGTGTCACCCACCCTCACCGACTGAGGTCTGTTTGTTAGGAAATCCAACAGCCAGTTACCAGGGTTATAATAGTTTTGGATTTTACATTATAGTTTAGTTTTAGTTAGTTTTTACTTTTTTTTCTCTAATTCAGTTAGTTTTAATTAGTTTTCAGAGTGGTTTTGCTCGTTTTTATTAGTTTTTATTTTTGGTTTCATGCTTAGTTTTAGTTAGTTTCAGTTAGTTTCAGTATTAGTTTTAGTATTTTCATACCTAATCAGGTGTAAGATTCAAGGCGCAAAAGTGACTATTGTGTAATGAAAACTTGACAAAAGATACAGTTTAAAGAAATATAGTCAACAACCAACTGTTCACAAGACATGCTAAATGTGTGTAATATTAAGGACACACATGAACATCAACAGGGAGAAACAAAGAAAAACATGAACTCCCAAACTCAATAAATTCTACAATAAACTCCACAATAAAGTTCAGCATCAGTGCAGCAGATTAATAACGCCTACATGTGGTGTTAAACAAAAACAAACTCTTTGAAGGAGTCAAAGCTCAAATCCAGCTGCATCCTGATGTTCTCACCACCTGAAGCTGCTTCTGTTTTGGAGCTAGCTTGGTTAGATGCTCGCTAATTAAACCTGCAGGGTCTTTGCGGCCTCTGTACACAACCTACAGAAGTTGCCGACCTCATGTCCGCATTTATGCTTGTGTAGCTGGATTGTGTGTGTTAATTATCTTGTGGTCGTGTGCAGGTGTTTGTACTCAAAGAACCTCCATACGGGACTCTGCCGCTTTCTCTGCAGACCGCAGCCATTACTTTGCGGACCAGCGCGGTGAGCGCACGCACATGCGCACTCACACAGTTGTCCTGTGGCGCTCCCAGCTTAAACTCGGAGAGCGGAAACAATGATTTCATATCAATCCACAAGGCTTAAAAAAAACCCCCCAAAAAAACAAGTAAATGAAAGTCAGTTTATCGATAATTTCAGTTAGTTTTAGTTAGTTTTGTAAACTCACAATTCAGTTTTAATTAGTTATCGTTTTTTCCTTTTAATTATAGTTTTTATTTATTTCAGTTAACGACAATGTTTTTTCAATTTCAGTTTTCGTTATTTCGTTCGTTTTCGTTAACTATAATAACCCTGCCAGTTACACAGGTGGGTGCTGAAGCCAAGGGAGGACAGTTTGTATATCAGGTGTTGAGGGATGATGGTATTGAACGCAGAGCTAAAGTCCAGAAACAGCATGCGCACATGTGTATTCTTTTCTTCCAGATGTTCTAAGCTCAGGTGCAATACAGATGATATGGCATCATCCACTGAGCGGTTTGAGCGATAAGCAAACTGGTCCGGGTCGAACTTGGGAGGAAGTTTGGAGGTGATGTAGTCCTTAACCAGCCTCTCGAAGCACTTCATCATGACAGGGGTGAGTGCTACAGGGCAGTAATCATTAACGGAGGAGACTGTGTGTTTTTTGGGAATCGGAATGATCGTAGCAGTCTTTAAGCATGATGGGGCAATAGCTTGCTCCAGCGAGGTGTTGAAAATGTCTGTGAGAACCCCAGCCAGCTGGTCAGCACATTCCCTGAATATACGTCCGGGGATGTTGTCAGGACCTGCCGCCTTACGAGGGTTCTTAGGATTTTCCGAACATCCTCCATCTCCAGCTGTAGCAACTGCTCATCAGGGCGAGGAGTAGATTTTACTGCAGGGGTGGTGTTAAAGGTCTCGAACCTTCCAAAGTGATTATTAATTTTGTTGAGAAACTCGATGTTATTCTCACAGTGGGGTGGAGTGACTTTATAGTCTGTAATTGCCTGGATACCTTGCCACATTCGTCTCGTGTTGGAGGGCTCACTGAAGAAATCTTGTACCTTTTTACTATGGGCACGCTTTGCGATTTGTATGGCCCGGTTCAGATTAGCTCTCGCTGATCTGAGTGCTAACACATCACTGGATTTGAAGGCAGTATCTCGTGCCTTCAGCCGCGCACGTACCTCGCAGGTCATCCAAGGTTTCTCATTTGCTCATGTAAAGATGTTCTTGCTCTCACTCACATCCTCCATACACTTCTGGATATATGCAGACACAGATTCGGTGTACTCCTCCAACCTTGTGTGGTGATCTTCAGTGGCCGCTGCCTTGAACATGTTCCAGTCGGTGCAGTCGAAGCAGTCCTGAAGTGCTTCCATAGCACCTTCAGGCCAGACCCTCACTCGCCTTGTGGTGGCTTCCTTTCTGATCAGCAGGGGTTTATATGCTGGTGTTAGCATCACAGAGAGATGGTCAGAGGAGCCAAGGTCGGGGTGGGGTGATGCTCTGAATGCATCACTAATATTGCTGTAAACCAGGTCCAGTGTGTTTTGCTCCCTGGTTGCAAAGTTCACATACTGATGGAAATGAGGAAACACATTTTCATTTTTGCCTGATTAAAATCCCCTGCAACAATGAAAACTCCCTCTGGATGTGTAGATTGCAATTTACCAATGGAATGGTAGAGAACATTCAAGGCTTCTTTGGTGTTTGCACTAGGGGGAATATACGTATACTGCTACAAGGATAATAACAGCGAATTCCCTGAGCAGATAAAAAGGTCTGCATTTTACAGTCAGTAGCTCCACATCAGAACTGCAGTGACTCGACACTTTAACTGCGTTGTTGCACCAGTTGTTATTCGTGTAAATGCAAACACCACCTCCCCGAGATTTGCCAGTTAGAGCACAGCTTCTATCTGACCGAAATATTGTCAGCCCCTCCATGCTAACAGCTTCATCTGAAACCAATGGACTGAGCCATGTTTCTGTAAAAATTATGGCACAGCTGTCTCTCACCTCCCTTTTCGAAGTTAGATCCAGCCTCAAAAAGTCCAGTTTGTTTTCTAAAGATCTCACTTCGCAAGCAGGATGGAAGGAAGCGACATTCTGAATGGGTTAGCCCTTAGCCTAGCTGTTAGCTCGGCGTCCACGCTTCCGCAATCTGTCGCACCGCTTTCGCCTCCTCCGCTGGCGGCTCTCATTGGAATAAGGCTCCGTTGCTTCACAGGCTGCTGGATGTATTCAACACAGCAGACCAAGGCTGCGTAAAAGGTCAAGAGTGGATGTCAATACAAGTCCCTGATTACTGAATTTCCTCAAATCCATAATCTTCTGACAGTCGTATGTTGGTTTTGAGTGTTGTTGCTGCAATTCCGCTGTATTAAGCTCTGAGTTTCCGATGTCATGACCAGCCATAGCAGCCGCAGCCGAACAATGCGCCGCCATCATAGATGACCCTAGCAATTCCTTCCCTGAGAAATCTGTTCACGGTTCTTCGTATAACAATCGTTTGACTTTTCATCTTAAACGTAGCTTCTAAAATAACATTTTAAATTAGACAAAAATTAAAATAACATTTTAATTTTTGTCTAATTTTTATGTGGCCCAATTCAGGTCTACACATGGGCCACCAGCTGATCATTTATGCTTATGCTGATATATTTATGCTTCTGCCCAGTAACTATCATTCCATTACCAACAGCATCAACTGACAACCATCTGCAGGACAGGTATTATGCTAGTAAATAAATTAATTAAAGTCCTTAAATTCCAGTTGCATCCAACTACCGGCCCATAACCTGCCTTAGTACAACATCGAAACTCCTGTTGGAAATCATAGCAGCTAAGATGAACACTCACGTGGCTCAATACATGAGCGAGGCCCAGAAAGGAATTTGCAGAGATACCAGTGGAGCAAAACACCAGCTACTGGTAGATAGAGCAGTCACTTGAGACTATAAGACCAGACTGACCAACCAGAGTTAGCTGAATGGGAAGAACAAGATCCAGGCCCTATGCCCTGCCAGTTGTCAGATACCCTGCTGGGATAATAAGCTGGCCAAAGGAGGAAATAGAAGCCACTGTCATCAAGACAAGAAAGCTCCTTACCACGCATGGAGGGTTTCACCCCAAGTCCAGCACCCTGAGACTGTACGCTAAGCGGAAGGAAGGAGGCCGAGGACTAGTGAGTGTCAGAACCACTGTCCTAGATGAAACAATGAAGATCCATGAATACATCAGGAAGATGGCCACAAAAGATCAATTCAATTCAATTCAATTCAATTTTATTTATATAGCGCCAAATCACAACAAACTGTCACCTCAAGGCGCTTTGTATTGTAGATAAAGACCCTACAATAATACAGAGAAAACCCAACAGTCAAAACGACCCCCTATGAGCAGCACTTGGTGACAGTGGGAAGGAAAAACTCCCTTTTAACAGGAAGAAACCTCCAGCAGAACCAGGCTCAGGGAGGGGGGGTCATCTGCCACGACCGGTTGGGCTGAGGGGAGAGAAAGACATGCTGTGGAAGAGAGCCAGAGATTAATATCAATTAATGATTAAATGCAGAGTGGAGTATAAACAAAGTAAATAAGGTGAATGAGAAACAGTGCATTATGTGAACCCCCCAGCAGACTAGGCCTATAGCAGCATAACTAAGGGAGGGTTCAGGGTCACCTGATCCAGCCCTAACTATAAGCTTGATCATAAAGGAAAGTTTTAAGCCTAATCTTAAAAATAGAGAGGGTGTCTGTCTCCTGAATCCAAGCTGGAAGCTGGTTCCACAGAAGAGGGGCCTGAAAGCTGAAGGCTCTGCCTCCCATTCTACTCTTAAGTATCCTAGGAACCACAAGTAAGCCAGCAGTCTGAGAGCGAAGTGCTCTATTGGGGTGATATGGTACTATGAGGTCTTTGAGATAAGATGGGGCCTGATTATTCAAGACCTTGTATGTGAGGAGAAGAATTTTAAATTCTATTCTAGATTTAACAGGGAGCCAATGAAGAGAAGCCAATATGGGAGAAATCTGCTCTCTCTTTCTAGTCCCTGTCAGTACTCTAGCTGCAGCATTTTGGATCAGCTGAAGGCTTTTCAGGAAGCTTTTAGGACAGCCTGATAATAATGAATTACAATAGTCCAGCCTAGAAGTAATAAATGCATGAATGAGCTTTTCAGCATCACTCTGAGAAAGGATGTTTCTAATTTTAGAAATATTGCGCAAATGCAAAAAAGCGGTCCTACATATTTGTTTAATATGTAGCTGCTGTTTCTAGCAAGGCTTTTGAAGCTGTCTGAAGACGAAGGCTGAAGTTTCCTATGGCAGTAATAAAGTCTTCGAGCACTCATAAACACCGCGATGATCCTGCCTGGCCACATTTTTGTGAAAGAACACGATAAAGTGAAGCAGCCTTACCGCCCACTGTCATCCTGTAGGTCTTGTTGAACTGTCCACTGACATACCGATGAACAAAGGAAGACTTGCCGACATTTCCGTCACCAACAATCAGTATTTTCAGAAGGTGCTCCGTCATCGTTCTCCTCATCAGACAATAACAGGTAGCAGCATGGAGAGCTCAAAGTTCATATCCCTGCCCAGGAAACATGATTTATGAGGCACACAGTTCAATCACCTCTAAGTAAACAAGAACACACCTACATGTTCTTCTTCTTCTTTTTTTTTTTAGGTTTTCTTTGAATTTAATATACATTCAGATCTTTATATTCTAATTTCCTATCCTGCTTCAAAACCAAAGAGGCAGCCAAACTTCGTTAACTTCCTTAAACCTAAAACTTAACTGTTCCAGACAGCACTGAGTCTGTAATTCAACACTCTGTGGCTTTTGTTCCCTGACAGGAAGTTGCTAGAGACCATAAATATGATTCATAGTCATAAACACGCCTTCAGGAACAGCAGGCTGTTAGTAAATCTCTGCAGACTAACAATCTAACACTGGCCAAAGGAAGAGGTCTTTATGGCACCAATTTCCCCATTATTTACACATGCGTAGTTCTACCAGTCATCACATTTCTACATGGTTTTAGGCCAGTCTGTAATTCTCTGCTCAGCTCTGTAGCAGGCAGGCAGTCAGAGGTGTAAACAGGGATTAAAGGAGCTGTATGCCAGGCAGTGCAGTCCCTGAAGGTGCCCCGATGTGTTTCAGTATAACTTCTGGCTAACAGGACCTGCTTCTACAGGGACTGATCACTTTCACTTTCAGCTGATGATACTCTTTAGTAAACCTCCTCAATCCCAGCTGTCATAGAGGCAGGGCACACTTAGGATAGAGGTCATCAGCTGAGTAACTGTGTCAGAGTGAACTGTGTCCCCTTTTCTGCAGATTTACCTTTTAGAAAGAGTAAAACATGCTGAAGAACAGTGTAAGACTGAACTGTAGATGGACATGGGGACACAAATCTATCATGTACAGGTACTGTAAACACAAGCTGACCAGGTTGGTGCTACATTGTGTTTTATTGCTTAATAAATTGAGTTTATCACAGAATTTACTGAACTACTCTGTGTGGAAACTGTTGACTTAACCCTTTCGTACTGGACGGCTGTTCAAAGCTGTTCTCTGCCTGTGTTTTGTTATTATAGTTGCATATCAGTCAACACAGTGGATGCCTGTGCATCATGCCATACACTGCTACGATTAGCCAGTCATGGGGAGTTGCTTTTTTAAAAAATTTTTGTTATTTGAATGTAATTAACAGAATCAGGACTAGTGAATATCAGCAGCAGTGACAGTCGATCTGAGGATGCAATATCATTTTCTGTTATTGGGGTGTTAAACACACATTTCTCTGGTTGAAAAGTCAAATGCATGGTGTCCAGCTGAGTGGACATATTCGTAACTCCATGAAAAATAGGTTCATAAACAAAATTTTGATTGCATTTTTTTCTTGCCTAAAGAGAAATAAAAACATTCTTGACTAAGGTTCTCATAATTCATGCATGAGAGGGATAATTAGAAGTCCAAAGAAACTAAATCCAGTGATTGTTACACTCATTCAAGTGTAAGTGCAGTTTAGTTTCACTTGAGTAAATATAGCTGTTAGGGCTAATGAAATATATTTATGTTAACACAGGTACATGAAGAAACTGTGTTCTGTTGAATTCGTGTTGACCAGTTTAGTCAGTTGAACGCTGACTTCTTAATTAAATCCAAGTTGATTGGTTATAATTGGAATTGCCTAAAACAGGCAGTTTAATGATATTATGAAATCACATTGAACATAACTGAGTTTGGTGGAAATTGTTGACATAAGAGGATTAAATAATAAGAATAATCTTTTTGAGTGTGGACAGGTTTAACCATTAGACCAAAAATGATTCACAGACGTATCATTAAGTACAGCAACTCTGATAACTGCTGATATTTATTTAGACTGATTCTCTCTGATTGATCTTTCTGAGTTAACGTCAATCATTTCTTCCTCTAAACAACCATTAATTAATGCTATGACCAGTCTGACAGATTCCACTTTGTCCGAGTAAATGAGGAGTTTTCCATATACAGCAGAGATAGTCACGGCGTTCCACAGGGTTCTGTGCTGGAACCAGTATTTTTTACATTATACATGCTTCCCTCAGGTAATATTAATAATGGAACACGTGAGAAGGAACACATCACTTCAGTTTTATCATCACTGCACTGGCTTCCTGTTTATTTTAGAGTTCATTTTAAAATTCTTTTATTTGTTTTTAAGTCCTTAAATGGCCTTTCACCACCCTACCTTACGGAGTTGCTCCACCTACACTCCCCTTCCCACTCGCTCAGATCTGCTTACCAACTGCTTTTGGTCGTGCCGAGGACTAAGCGGAGGCTCGGGGGTGGGGGGTGGGCAGAGCCTTCGCTGTGGCAGCTCCCAGGTTAAACAGGCCTCTTCGCTAGTCATGTTTAAATCTTCTCTCAAGACCCACCTTTTTCACCAGGCGTTCGACCAAGCTTGAGAAGTTTATATTGTGTATTAGTCTATTTTTATCCTGACTCTTGATTAATTGTGTACTTTATTTTCACTTTGGGTGCTGACTTTTACCTTTTGTATATTGTTGTGTTTCATTTTTCCATATTCAGCACTTTGGTCAGTGCTTGCTGTTTTAAAATGCTTCATAAATAAAATTGGCTTGGCTTGCTGTCCTAGCTTTATGGAGGCCTTTTTTTTTTTTTTTTTTTTTACAGAGGAACAGCTTTTCTAGACCAGACGATGGCATTCCTGTGTTCCTCTTCTTCTAAGTGGAAGTAGAAGAATGCCATTTCGTCTCCAACTTATCTAATTTATATAGAACCAAACTGTAACAACAGTCGCCACAAGGCACTTAATCTTGTAAGGTACAGACCCTGCAATAATACAGGGAAAACAGCAACAATTACACGACCCATCTGAGCAAGCACTTGGCAGCAGTGCAGGAAAAACTATCAGCTGCGCGGCAGGTAGGAAACGGACCCAGAATGGACCCAGAAAGCAGGACTCAGAAGACTGGATGTGAACTAAAAAGCAGCTTTATTGCTGAACTTTTACACAGTACAAAGAAATGCAGGTCAGGAGCAAATAAACCAACTGGACTCTCTAGGAAACCAGACCAGGACACGACAGAGGACAAAGGCGGACTGGAAAACACCTGGAAACACAGCTGGAAATCATTGAGGAAACAAGACAAAGAAATAAAATAAGACAAGGCTAAAAAAAAAGGCACATCCCAGGACAACCACAGTGCATTAGGACCACTGAAGGTGAAACAGTCAGCGGATGGAAGAAAAACCTGCAGATGTTCATGATTAAAGTCAAGAGAACAGCTCAGAAACTTACACAGAAATTTACCCGACTGTGAGGTGGGGAGTTTTACAGTTATTGGTCATTGATTCAGTCGCCCGTGAAGCCGACTCATCTCCGTGACTCTCTTTCTAAGCGTTTTCCTGTTTTGTGTGTTTCCATGTCTTGGCCCTTTTCCTGGTATCACTCAGGATTTAAAAATAACTTCCGACCAGCCTTTTTGCATCCCCAGCAGCAGTTTGGAGACTGGGAGTCTGTGTCTTTATTTTCCTCATTTTGTCCTTTTATATAACTTTCTGTCCCATTTAACACTGTTAATCAGATTTGGTGTGGAAATGAGGGAGTACCACGTACTGAGAGTACAGAAAGAATGACCTGATAGCTTTTGTATATTGCAGTGAAGATGCAGTAATGATGTCACAAAGCTCTGATAGCACTGACCTGCACTCTGTGGCTTGTCTGACACCTGCTGGTCATTTTATGAACTGCAGCACCATCACATGCAACATGTAAACCAGATTTTTTATTTTAGGCTGAGGACCACACATGATTCTATTTCCTGCAAGACTCTTTAGATGAATTAGATCATGACAACATGGAACGAGGGAAAGTCTCCATCCCTGAGCTTGAACTGATGATGAGTGAGCAGCTTGGAGTCTTCATCAGAGAAGTTGTGGCTGCAGCGTTTGTGGGGAGAGGGTTACAGAACAGGGCTCTGAAACGAGGGTCCAAAGTGGAGAGAGAGGCTTTGGAAGGATGTCTGTGGTTCGGTGCTGGGATGTTTAAAGAAACTGAATAACTGCAGAGATGGTGAATGTGTGTGTGTAAGATCCAGGTTGTGTTTGGTTTCATTCTTGCTTTTCAGGATGGCTGCATTTATTTAAATTAGTTCGTTTTCAGCATTTTAAATGTAATGTTTTTATCTACATTTCACTCCAGTTCCAACTCTTTAGGAAACTGGTGGCATTCAGCTTCTTCCTCATTCAGGTCAGAGGATAGCCTGTTCAAAGGTGCATGTGACATATAGAGTTCAGTTTATCAGAGATCATGTCCATCATAGTGCATAACTTTAACAGGAATGTGTCTTCAGATCTCTTTGATGTTCCTGCAAACATGAAGAAGTCAAAGGTCGTCAGCTGCATGATGTGAACTTCAAGTTCATTGAGGAACATTAAAATCAGATTTTTAGGATATTTGGACCCGACACCGGTCCGTGCGAGGGAGGCTGAGTGTACTGTTTATAGTCTGTTATTAGAAATGTCCATATTGAGGTTTATATCAATAAGGAAGCTGGATAAATAACTATCAACGTACTTCTTTGATATGTAAACTGAATGAGAAGAGGGGCGATACTGGTGAGCTTTATTTAATAAAGTATTTCTGTCTCTCTGTGTTCCTCACTGACTTCTGTTTGTTCTCCAGCAGATTCTCCTCGATCATCTGCATTCATAATCGAAGAGCAGCAGGAACAGAAATGTGGTACCTCCGCTGGCTGCACCACAAACCCTGAGAAAGGCTGAGCCAGAGATGTGTGGTTATTATAATGGTAACCTTTAATGAAGCTGCAGGCTGAGGAGCTGCTTCACAGACTGTGGTGGGACGCGAGTGTGGCAGCAGCTGTCTTTGATATTTCACTCATTATGTTTTAATGATCAGACTCCAGTCCAGTCCAGTCTCCTCTCTGCTGCGCTCCGTGCGTGCGTGTCTGTGTGTGCGCGCGCGTGTGTGTGAGAGAAAACGTCCAGTTTTCATCCCGTCATCATCTGTGACACACTTCCTGTTCTTCACCCATCATCAATCAGCTGGGATCCTCTCCTGATTCCTGGATTCACACCGCGGTCCGTCCTCCTGTTCACGCTGTGCAGCTGAGCGTTCCCGTGTTTGCAGGAACGCTCTGAGGGTTCCCCGCCGTGCTCAGCCTTTTCTTCTTTCCTGGGTGTTCTATCTGTGGAGTAGGGCTCTGGATCAATGGAATGGGTCACCAATTTATACACAACACCACGTCACCTGACATCTGACCCCCTGATAAACAGGAGGTGTCTTTGGAGGGTCTGCTTTGGTGGGGGTCACTGGGTCAGCCGGGGGGGTCCCAGAGCCAACTCCAGTCTCAACATCCCACCAGCATCATCTGCGGTAATCATAAACACTGAGCAACGTCTGAAATTATCAGAGAATATCTCTGTGTGACCTCAGCCTGCTGACCTCTGAACTCCAACCCTCACATGTGTGTACAGGGTGGACCCACACACATGTTAGAGGTTTTTCCAGTATTCCTGCAGCTTAGTTTTCTCCCCATGAGCTCTTTTTTTTCATGTGATCACAGACTCCCAGAGCACTTCCTGTCAGCGTCCACACAGCCACCTGTGCGCTGTCCTGATGTTCGGACGTTTGTCTCGTCCTGTTTTTGAAAATAAAGCAGGAAAAATAAAAAGAAAGCTGCTTCAGTGGACTTTAATATTTTGGTGTGCACCAAAGAGAGAGGCCACACCTGCGATAACGCCCCCATCAAAGCGATTTTCTTCAGCTGCTGTAGTAAAGACCTCAGCAGCATGTGGTGATGTTCACGGGTTCTTCAGGCAGTCAGAAACTGCAAAGGATTTTCATCAAAAAACAGTCCTCACATTTAAAATAATCTGATTACTTTGGAAAAAGTCTGTAATTCCTGAACAGTTACTGCAGTACTTTAGTTAAAGGCTATGAACCAAAGCTGAGAGTCGGTACTTCAGCCTCATCCTGATGTTTCTTTGTCCAAAAGCCTTCACAGCTGCCTGGAGCTGAGCATTCCTATACAACAGTAAAAGTGTGTACTGATGAACTTTGTGCACCCGGTTACTGCAGTAATGATGTACTTAACAGTACTGACCTGCACGCTGTGGCCTGTCTGACATCTGCTGGTCATTTTCTGAACTGCAGCAGGAGCCACACGCGGCAGGGTGATGATTAAAAAGGTTTATTAATAAAGTTCCAGCTTTGAATGAAAACACAGCTGTCAGCTGTTCCCATCGGAGTAAAGAACCGCCTCCCTGTGAACTGCCAGGCTGTGAGAACTGTGGGAGTTATGAATGAGATCAGAGTAACATGGAGGGAGGGAACCTTTCCATCCTGGAACTCTGGTCGTCACAACAGAACTTTACTCTCAAATTCAAACTGACGGAGGTGAGCGAGCAGTTTGGATGCAGTTCATCTTTGCAGGTGAGTTTTTAATCAGCTTCAGGTGAACCTTAAACACTCCGGTTCAGTCAGAAACACTGAGCTCACAGGACAGAGGGTCCTCTGTGAGCTCAGTGCAATCCTGCAGTTCTCAAACTGTGGGCTGAGGCCCACTGAAGGGGCGCAGACGGCCGGGAAAAGAAACCAAAGAAGAGTTTATGGAGCTGATCAGCAGTTTGATTTTTCTGTTTCATAAAGTTGTGACAGAAGCGGTTTGAGAGCCACGTCTGAGACGCTTTCGATTGTTTTTACTTTCCAAAGTGGCGAAAAGCAAGAATCAAACTGAAAATCAGATTTAGAGGCGAACGCACATCTAAAACTGCACAGACTCACACAGGCTAAAATTATATACAGAGATCAAATCACTGAATGAAAAGGAAAAAAGATCAGCAGTGAATTCAGGTTTTATTTTTTTTATAAAATCTGTTTTTATATGTGAGCCATAATGTTCAACAGGCTGCTGTTGTAGTCAAATACCTTTCTGAGTATCACAGACGTCACGGCACCACGAGCTGCTTTACGGCGTCCTCCATTTTGATTTGGGGCGTGACGTAAAGGTGAAGGTTGAAGGTGATGCTGCCCTCCAACCACCACAACCAGCTGCTTCTTCTACACACATGAAGTTCCTGCTGGGCTTCGATGATGCCGCTAACGTCTGCTGGACTTACCTGTGGAAATGGGTGCCATCGACATTCTGTCCCAAACCCTGACCTGACCAATCAGCACACGTTAGCAGGACACTGGTGTTTAAGCCAAAATCAGCTTCACTGAGAGAAGAACTGAGAAGCCCTTTTATTTCAGCTCATTAGCCATGCTGGATTTATGGAAAAACAGGAAGTGGCTTCAATAAACCCGCTCTGATCCATCCTGCGAATGACCAAACTTCCTGTCAACATTCAAAATAAAAGTCATGGGTTCATCATAAAATTAAAACTGTATCAACAAAGTGTAAACTTTACAAAATGTTTCCCTGCAGCATTCCCGGCAAACCTCAGAATGCAGAAAGTCTGGCTTCATCTCCTCCTCTTAGTCTCTGTCTTCCTCCTCCTCCACCCTCGGAATTCGGCTCAGCCAGTGGAGGAGGTGGTGCAGAAAGTGCCCGTCGAGGTCATCACTGAGAGCTCCCCCTGCAGCGCCACCTGTGGGCTGGGCCTCCGGAATCAGACTCTGTGCCTTCTAAATAACAGCAGAGCAGCGATGGAGGAGAAGGTGCAGAGAGGATCAGAGGTACGGACACGATGCTTTCAAATGATGTTAGACACAGGATGATGATGAGGAGGAGGAGGAGGAGGAGGAGGAGGTGGTGATGATCTGTGTTTGACCCAAAGGTGACAAAGAAGTGCCGCTTCCGGATGGTGCGGTGCATGGAGATGTGGCAGTGTGGACTCCAGACAATGACCGTCACATCCGGACAGAGGGTGGAGGTCGACTGTGTGGTAGACGTCATGGAGGCCATGGGGCGGTTCTCCTGGAGGTGAGGACAGTGCAGTCGGGGTGTAGAGGTTAACACATCCACACATGAAAAATCCCCGGCTTCAGACACATAAGCCCAGCCTCAGAGTATGCTCGGAGCGCCGCTCCCAGGCCCGATAAATGGGGAGGGTTGTGTGCAGTCAGACTGCTGTGGTGACTCCTTTGGAGATAAGGCTGAAAGTGCTCCTCAGCTTTCTGTGCTTCAAAGCTGCAATCCTCTTACAGCAATGAATGTGCAGCTCCATAAAATGACTAAAGAAACTTTGGTGTTGATGCACGAGTGTTTCCTGTTTGCACCGTCGTTTCTTCACTTTGTTTATATTTTTTAATCAGTGATCAGTAACATCCAATCAAATCCTAGAATCTCACTTCTTGGATGGTCTATTAGTCCAATGAAGTCACAACAGCCATATTATTGGTCAGATCATTGCATTCAAAATGCTCCAAAAGGTTCCAACAGCACAAACAGGTCCAGAGGTCCAGATCAGGGACTCCAGTTAGCTGACGGGAAGCCTAGCAGACAGCTAGCAGCCCCAGCTGCCTGTGTCACCATCCAACTGTCAGTCAGAGAGGCCACGCCCCTAATAAAGCAAACTTTATTTAAACAGGTGAGTTATAGAAACATCCTACAGATGTTATGAAGGGGAAATCATCCACTGTATCAGCTGTAAACATGTTTATTTCTGCTGGAAAGGTTTAACATGGGAGTCTATGGGGACTGACTCACTGTGGCGCCTCTGCTGGACGGCAGAGGAACTGCAGCTGTGGCGCTTCAGCCTCATGTTTCAGCCCCAGAGGATGATGTTCAGCACTCTGAAATCATGCCAGTTTTTTTAAATGAACCATTAAAACGATGCTTCGGTCAGCTGTACAAGCAGGTGAGGCATGCTGACTCAGCCTAAAATTTAAAGGATAACACTAACCACATAATTTTAGTGTCCAAAACAAGCAGGTGAAAAATGCTGGAAGCCTTTTTGGTCCACCTTCTCTACAAGCTCATCATCAGTTACACCTGCTTTCAGTATTATTTCTTTGTGTTTGTCTTTATTATTAGAGTTTAAGTGTCCCAGCTGAGCTGAAGCTGTCTTTACTTTGTGGATTTATTTCTGAGGCTCTCTGATGTTTTCTTTTACGGCTTAGGGTGTCGTGGCGTTACGCCCGAGGAATCATCACCTCTGACGATGCTCTGTTTGCTCGCTGGGAGGCTCCCGAGTTGGACCGTGTGGTTCTGGACCCTGTCAGAGAGGAGGATGCAGGTGAGCACATCTCTGCACATGCTCACACAGACTCACGGTATCATACAGGGGTCAGAGTGAAAGATGAATTTCCTGGTGAGTCTCTGAGGCTCACTGAAACTCCTGGAAAGGCTGCTTAAAGATGTTGGCTGTATTAAAGATGATGCTCACTATGACTTTAGCCGCATGTTCTCCATGAAATGCTGGCTGTCTGAGTGGTGTCCAAAGAATGATTTGGGTTTCATAGATAATTGGCAAATTTTCTGGGGAAAACTTGGTCTTGTTAGGAGAGACGGCATCCATCCCACTTTGGATGGAGCAGCTCTCATTTCTACAAATCTGGCAAAATTTATTAACCCTCTTAAAACCTGACTACCCAGGGTTGAGACCGGGAAGCAGAGTTGCAGTCTTACATGCCTCTCTGCCCCAACCGGTCACAGCAGATGACCCCCCCTCCCTGAGCCTGGTTCTGCTGGAGGTTTCTTCCTGTTAAAGGGAGTTTTTCCTTCCCACTGTCACCAAGTGCTGCTCATAGGGGGTCATTTGGACTGTTGGGTTTTCTCTGAATTATTGTAGGGTCTTTACATACAATATAAAGCAGCTTGAAGCGACTGTTGTGATTTGGTGCTATACAAATAAAACTGACTTGCATTTTCAGGGACGTACCGCTGTGATGTGCAGGACGCCGCTTACCGCAGGGTCAAACGGGCTTACTGGGGGATCCGGGTTCTGCCCGTCGAGGTCAATCTGTACTACGAGAGCTCTCTGGCCCTTTGGGATGAAAACAAGAAGAACAAGGAGGATGAGGAGCAGCAGAAGATCTTGCCCTTTGTTTTCCTGTCGGTATGTTTGGTTTGGGACTGATTTCATGGTTAATTGCAGAGGAACACTTTCAAAGTCCTGCTGTTGGTTTGGACACAGGTGGGCATCAGTGCTGCCGTCGCCGGTGTCTTCGCTGTTCTGCTGAGAGGCTACAAGATGATGAAGAGGAGAAGCAACAAAAGAGGAATTTAAAGGCTTTTGTTTTGTTCTCTGTATAATCAATTCCTTTACTGTGACTTTTCAAATGTGTTCCACCTGAATGCAGCCGTACACTGTAAACTCTTATTTCATTAGTTTGTTATTAAAGTGAAGCACAGACGTTCATAATACAGAAAAAAACTGAAATAACCAAAAATAACAGATCACAGATTTATGGAACACAATAAAATTTATTTAAAAACATTTTTCACTGAATTTGGAACATTTTATTTATGTTTAAATCTGGAAACAAATGATTGTAAATTAGCGCTGTTTTGCCTGCTCCATGCTGGATGGTTCATTCAGAGCTGCACTGCTCTAATATCCTACAGCAGACAGGAGCTCTTCATCATCGGAAACTCTCCAGAAGGCGCTACAGGAGCCTCCGGACAAAAACCACCAGCTTTTCCACACAGCTTGGTTTTATAAAACCACAGAAATAAACATCTAAAAATGATATTTCAGTCTTTAATCAGCATCTTTATCACAGCAGAGGTGGGATTTTACAGACCTTATGGTACTGATAGATTTTTTTCAATATGATTTTACTTGTTTCTTCAATAAATAAAACATTCATGTTGAAATATACCGCAGGCTCTTTGAGCTAAAGCACCGTGAAAACTTCCACGAAGGAAATGTTTACATTTACAGCTCCACAGAGCCCCATCCAGTCTGGAGACCACCTCCTATGGCACAGGAGACTAGAGGGAAGAGGGCAGAGAAAATGTTGGCATTTTTTCTAATAATAGTCATTATTTTAAATATTTTTTCAGCTTATTTTTAAATTTTTAGTAGTTCTCCGTTCTTTTCTACCTCAGGTCTGAGGGTACCCCATGTTCTTGTTCAGCCTGCTTTCAGGAGGATCATTTTCAAGTTATATGGCTGCAGCATTCTGAAATCATTAACTTCCAAAATCATCTCCTTCACTTTTGTGTCAGCAGATAAATAAATAGGTCCATGAAAAATGCAAATCAGGCTCCATGCTCATGTCACTGGGTGCTTGTGTGATATTTAACATCTTGTTGCACAGCTGCATTTTTGTTAGTGTCTGCTTCCTCCAACATCACTGCTTCTCTGCCTTTCATGCATTTTGGCCTCTCTAATTTTCCTTAGCTTGGTTGTACAAAAGCACAGTTAAAACAAATGACTGGAACTCTGCAGACTCCAAATTTGAGCTTTCGCTTTCTTTGAAGTGAAGCTGGAGAGCTTCAGCACCACGGACAGCGGCAGGTCTGTGCCTACTCAAAAGGCTACATTTACAACAGATACTCGGGTCATAGTTTCCCTGAGTCTGTATTACTTATTTTCCAAGAAGAATTTCCCATTTGGATCCTTCTGACCTCAGAACAGTTTCCACTTTGTCTCAGTCCATTTTAATGAGCTTTGGCTCAGAGAGCACTGTTCCTGGATCAGGTTCAGAGATGGCTTCTTCTTCTTTAAAACACTAACGTTAAAATTAGTAACACCATCACTAACGCTTAGTATATTTTACCCAGTATAAATTACAGATAAAATATAGTTTTCATCAATTTATTTTAAAAGTACAACACTGTTTGACAAGTTTTGGAACCCTTCTTTAATTTTACAACATACAACATCACATAAAATTAAAAAAAAGGTACCATGGATGACCCTAAAAAAAAGCAGAAAAATTATTGGAAAATCAGGTAATCCTTGACAGGTAATGTCCTAACAAAAAAAATAATGCTGCTGGGAACTTGGTTTTTGGTCCACCCATTCCTGGGACATGTGAGCCCTGTCTGGTAGAGGCACAGTCTTCCTGCATCACTGATAACTGTGGGAGAGCTAGACAAAATATGGCATTTTTTTGAGAAGGGGAAAAATTACCAAATTCTTTTGATTATATGATTTTTTTTGGAAATTACCATTAAGTGATATTTATTCATTGCCATTATACTAATTAAGGATTATATGCAAATTCTGGGACAACTCTAACTTACTGTATGCCTTACATGCAGTCAGTACAGGCAGGGTAGTAATGGCGAGGGCACACTGGTCGACGGCAGACACGACACCTGTGTCGTGTCTTCCTGTTACAGGTGTCACACAATGTGTCCAAACTGAATGTTGTTTCCCTTGAAAAGTGCAAAGAGTGCCTGATTTAAACACACAAACAGTAACATCGGATAAATTCCACCCATAAAATATGTTACTCTCTATCACTAACGCTGGGTGAAAATCCCCCCAACGCATGCCTCTTGAAAAAACCATAGGTAGGAGGAGGGAATCAACCATACCATTAATGACATCAATGAGCACCCTGAAGCTACCCAAAGTCCCATTCAACTCAGAAAGCAGCAACACAATGAAAATCACATGAGAAAAATTGTGTGGGTGAAAATCACCCGGCGTTAGCGTTCTAGGGTTAACCTGCATGCGTGGATAACACGCTGAGCTGAGCTCAGTGATTCCTGGAAGTGTTCCTGAGTCATGCAGTGATTTCCAGGACAGGATCAGGCCTGTTTTTCCTGCAGTATTTTTTTACTTACATTCAGACTGTAGGTCTTTACTGCTCTAGTTTATTCTTCTTTGTGCTCTTTACTATTTTCTGCTCCACTATTGAAAAGAGGATTAAAATAATATGACAAGCAGTTCATTCCATTTGAAAATATTTAGCTGTTGGTTGTGGGGATGAGGATGAGGATACAAACACCCTCCCTGTTAACCTCAGGATTACAGTATTTATAGTTTCTCTTACTCACAGGCTGCTTTGGAAATCTCTGTCTGTTTTGTAAAGTAAAACCTATGATTTCACATGAGACCTTTGACCTTTAGCTTGTGCCTCAGCTAATGATCACTAAGTGTTGCATTAACCACTTCATAGTCAGTTTCACAAATGCAGCACTGTGTTGGCAACAGCTTGTATATAATATTCTTAGAAATACATTTAAAAAAAGCCTGGAGGAGGCGGGCTGCATAGATCCCTGGCGCTTTTTGTTTCCAGATGTTAGGGAGTTTTCTTTTTTTTCACATGTCCACCAGTCATATTCAAGGATTGATTGTTTTTTATAGACAAAACTCTGCTACCCTTTGTCAAGAAAAGTGAATATTCTGCTATCGTAGAGTCTGATCATTCACCAGTATTACTGGACTTAGCCTTTCCACTTAACCAAGCTCAGCGCCCCAACTGGAGATTTGACTCAACTTTGTTAGCAGACGACAACTTTTGTGAATCGATGTCTACTGCCATAGACAATTTTTTGCTTGAAAACAAATCAGACCCTGTGTCACCCTCCATCCTGTGGGAAACATTAAAAGTGGTAATTAGAGGTGAAATAATATCTTACACTGCAACACGCAACAAAATTAGGAAAGCAAGGCAGGAACAGCTCATCAGCTCTATACTGGAGCTGGACTGGAGGCATTCAATGTCACCCTCCCCTGAGCTATACAACGAGAGACTTTATTTACAAATGCAATACAATCTTATATCAACACAGGACGTGGAACAATCCTTGCTTAGATCCCGAGGCTTTGTATACGAACATGGTGAGAGGGCGGGCCGCCTTCTGGCCCACCAACTCAAAAGTTGGTCGGCGGCGCAGCTCATATCACAGATCCAAAAGACCTCCGACGAGCAAACTGTCGATCCGGCTGAAATAAACTGAGTCTTTGAGAAATTTTATTCTGTTCTATACTTATCACAATCTCCGGAGGATGATTCAGATATGAATAATTTTCTAGACGGCTTGGATATCCCTGCTATAGATCCTGATAGGTAGAGGGATATGGATAGGCCCTTACTCTTATTGAAGTCATCAATTCTACTTCGGCAGGGCAGCGCAGCAAGGCCCCTGGACCAGATGGCTATCCAATCGAATTCTACAAAAAATTCTCATCCAAGTTAGCACCTCTTTTACTTGAAATGTTTAACCACTCACTGGATCAGAGAACCTTGCCACAGACTCTTACAGAAGCCAACATTATACTTTTACTAAAACATGGTAAAAACCCAACAGACTGCACTTCCTACAGGCCCATATCACTCCTAAATGGAGACGTTAACTTCTGGCTACGAGATTGGACGCGGCCATGGCAGACATAATTTCCCCGGACCAAACTGGGTTCATGAGAGGTCGTCACTCTTTTTCTAATACACGCAGGCTTATTAGTGTTGTTCACTCCCCTGCATCGGGGGAGACCCCTGAGGTTGTGGTCTCCCTCGATGCAGAGAAAGCATTCGACCGGGTCGAGTGGCCCTACCTATTTGCAGTTTTGGCCAGGTTTGGGTTTGGGCCCAAATTTACATCATGGGTACAACTGTTATATACATCACCCAAAGCAAGTATAATCACTAACAGAACAAGGTCTAGGCCCTTCTCTTTATCCAGGGGTACCCGGCAGGGTTGTCCTCTCAGCCCGCTCCTTTTCGTTTTGGCTATTGAACCACTTTCAATTATGCTTAGGACCTCACAGGGCTTTAAGGGTATTTATAGAGAACAGCAGGAACATCGGCTGTCCTTATACACAGATGACCTATTGCTCTACATCTCGGACCCAGTGTCATCCGCCCCAAACATTGTGAGCTTGCTAAACCGCTTTGGTAAATTTTCAGGATATAAGTTGAACTTCCTAAAGAGTGAATGTTTTCCAATTAATAAAGCTGGACTCCAAATTACAGAAACTGACTTGCCCTTCCCCCTCTCTAGAACAGGATTCAAATATTTAGGAATCAACGTGACGCGTTCTTTTTCTGATTTGCTTGGAAAAAATTTCATCCCTCTGCTTAATAATCTTAAATGTGACCTACAGAGGTGGAGTGTTCTAAATTTATCCCTAGCTGGCAAAGTAGCATGTAATAAAATGAACATCTTGCCAAGATTTATGTATCTCTTTCAGAGTATCCCAATCGTTCTCCCAAAATCATTCTTCAGACTTATTGATAAACAGCTGTCCTCGTTCATATGGAGTAATAAACACCCCAGAATCAGTAGGCGTTTCCTTCAGAGACAAAAGGAAGAAGGGGGCATGGCTCTACCTAATTTGTTGTATTATTACTGGGCAGCAAACCTACAAAAGGTAGTTTGTTTGTTCCAACAACCGGATGCTGATTGGTGCCAATTAGAACTGAATGCATGTAAGCCATCATCATTCCCTGCATTAGTCACCTCAAAGCTCCCTCTCTCCCCTAAGCAACATTCTTCATGCCCAGTTGTAATCTCCACCCTAAAAATATGGTCACAATTTAGACAACACTTCAACATGACAAACTTCTCTGTCTATAGTCCCATATGTGATAACCATGTTTTCCTGCCATCCATGTTAGACTCTGTCTTTGCCCAATGGCAGAAAGCAGGCTTAAGTAAATTTAGTGACCTTTATATAGATGGTACTTTTGCTACTTTTGATGCTATCTCCTCTAAATTTAGTTTACAGTGTTCCTCCTTATTTCGATATCTCCAGATTCGAGACTTTGTTCGCAACATCAGTCCTTGCTTTCCCAGCTTACCCCCAAAGGGAGGAATGGACATAATTTTGCAAATCCCTTCACATTGTAAAGGTCTCATCTCCAAAATCTATAATAGCATCTCATCACTCAACGCAGTAAAGCTCAATGTGATCAGAGCAGAATGGTCAGAAGAACTTGGGATACACATCTCTGATGAGACCTGGAACCACGCATTACGTAGAGTAAATGGGTCAACATCATGCGCTCGACTTGGACTAATTCAGTTCAAGGTCCTCCATAGGATTCATTACAGCAGGGCCAGACTCGCAAGGATTTATTCTACAGTCAGTGAAACCTGTGCTCGTTGCCATATAGCCCCGGCAAATCTAACTCACATGTTCTGGTCCTGTAATAAACTGCGCAGCTTCTGGTCCACAATCTTTCAGATCCTATCTGAGGCTTTCGAAATAGGTATCCAACCCAGCGCTGAATTGGCAATATTTGGAGTTCCAGGGGAGGGCACATCATTAACACATGACTTTAAAAATGTACTGGCTTTTCCAACTCTCCTCGCCCGAAGAAGAATACTATTAGCATGGAAATCAGAACACCCACCCAGGGCTTCTCTTTGGTTGAAAGATCTGACCCTGTTCCTTAAGTTAGAAAAGATCAAGTTCTGTGTTAGAGGTTCGATCCAAAAATTTAATAAAACTTGGGCCCCTCTATTATCTTATTTTGAGAGACTGGATGTCCTCCCTCGAGCCTGAAGTTCGCGCAGGAGCTGGTTCTGCTGTGTGTGTGCCTGTCCCTCCAGCCCAGCGGCCTCAACGGTTCCCTGTGGTTCCGGCTTTTGACAGTGATTGTCAACCTGTGCAGTTTTAAACGTCCATGCCCTGACTTGGTTTGTGTACCCATGCTTGTGTGGACGCCTGTTTGCATGTTGTCCACGTTTTTTGTGTTGTCTCCTGGGTTTTCATGCTCGTGGTCTTTCAGCTGTATTTTTTTTTTTCTCTCTGTTATATCATTTTATTTTGTTGTTTCATTGTTTGCAGCAGGGCGGGGATAGATGGGGAGGGGTAGGGGGAACAAGGGGAAGGGAAAGGGGAAAAAAAAACAAAAAAAAAACAAAAAAAAACCTGTTGTTGATGGATGTTTAAATAAAATAAAAAAATAGAAAAAATAAAAAAATAAAAAAAAGCCTGGAAACTGTTACCCAGGGTCTCTGTGATAAACAAATGTGTGGAATTTGGTTCCTAAAATAAAATTTGTTTAAACAGTTTTGAGCCTGATTGTCCTAGAACGGCTGTGTGGCAGGCAGGAAGAGGACCCCAGTGCAGGATACTCCAGGCAGAGGTAAAATATTAAACTCAGCTTTATTAGCAGGAGTGCAAACAAAAGGCCAGAGTGGATGAGACCAGTGGCAACAAAACAGAACAAAATAAACTAGACTTGATTCCAAGTACCAGGCAAAAAAAGGACCACCACAGCGCAGGCGATCATCAATAAGAGGACCACCACAGGCATCGAAAACACAGGACTTAAATACACCAGGGGATAATGAGGGGAGAGAAAACAGCTGGGAACACAGGTGATGCTAATTACCTTGAGGAGCCCAGGGGAAGCAAAACTGAACATAACACACAGGGACCAGACGCCTATCATAATAAAACAGGAAGTGAGAAGAGGGAACAAAGACGCAGCCTTGACACAGAACACAGGGAAAACACAAGGAAATAAACTAAACTCCACAACCAAAAGAAACCCAGAACAGACCAAATAAAGCAAAAACAAAACACAGGATCTAAAGGACCCCGGACCATGACACTGATAGTTTCAGCGCTGAATGATAAACTGATTACAGGAGTGATGATCTCAGCAAAGGAAGAAAAAGGCTGTTGAATTTACGAGGTTGTGACGTAGAAACTGCTGATGGTGTGACTGTGGTCCTTTTCCCAGCTGCACACAGAGTGCAGAGACACAGCTGATGTCAGACTTCACTACTGCATCAGATCCACGTTCCACCGGTCTCACCGCGCCCGGAGCACCGGCCTCACCGCTGAGTGAAGATGCTCTGCTTTGTTTCCATGTCAGCGTCTCTGGACTCTGTGCTGAGGATAAACACACACTGTTTTTGTCTGTGTGTTTGTGGGGCTGTTTCCCAGCAACTTAAAACAATTTGACACTTGACAAAATAAATGGTACAGTATTAATATCCACGCTATTTATTTGGAACTGACCGAAGAATTTATTTCCATTTGTTTTTGTTCTTCTGGAACTCCTGAAGCTTTTGACAGGTCAGAATTAAGATGATAGTTTATCATACATACCTCTGTTATTATTTAAAATAGTTAAATAATACTGTGCATTCATCATGTTCAGCTTCTTAACCTAATACCTTCACTTAGAAGTAAAAATATAATGGCTTTATTGATATTGTGATATACTGAAGATATAGAAGATGGATTATGGGACTGTGCGAGTGTCTGATCAGATTATCTGCCAGAGGAGAAACTGCAGGTATCACATTAGGTGCCTTCATCTGACAATCAGCAGAAGAATGGAGGTGGTGTTGATGACAGAGAGGTTACTTTGCAGACATGAAAACAGGCATGGCTTCAGATTTCAGCTCAACATTTAGTGTCTGAGACAAGACGTCTTTAACGAGTTTAACGAGACTGGCAGTAAAAACAGGATTTTTAGTTTAAGATTTGCAGCTTTTTGTCTTTTTCCAGTCAAAAATACTAATTTAGAGATTTGATGGACTTTGTTGGGTCTTTAAGTCAATCATTGCATGTTTAACCCTTTTACTACCACAGGGCTCAAGGCCACCAGTGACCCCTGTGGTAGTAGAAGGGTTAATGAAGTAATGACTCACATTTAAAGAAAAGAATTCAGGAGAGTGTTTATCCAAAAAATGATTCTCATAAGTCATGAAGGTATCTGTTCAGCTTTCCTGCAGGCCTGTAAAGGCTCCAATAAAAAACTCAAACGGAGGTCCTGGATCCACAGGCTTCATTCTGTCTGCTGCAGTGCAGCTGTCTTCCTGTAGATGGCAGTGTTGGCTCATGTGACGAGTCAATCAGTGTGATGAAGAGGAGGAAGAACCAGAGGGTTTGAGCTCATCTCACAGCAGAAAACAAACCTGATGAAACACTCTGGAGGTAATCAGTCACCTGCTGATCAGTCACCTGCTGATCAGTCGCTCTCCAGCACTCACTTGTTGCTGCTGCAGCTTCACAGAGCAGCAAAGAGTCTCATCGCAGTGACTCTCATTGAACCTGTTTTTTGGCCAAGCACTGAGTGAGTTCGTGGTGGACAAACCGCTGAACGGTTCAAATACTGGCAACGGCACCCAGTCGGTGGAAGAAGGGCCACAGTGAGCCGGTGCGTGGGAGCTAAACATGCTGACACTAAACTAACACTAAGTATGGATCCATTACGTGCACAGAAAGCAGTGCTGTTAGTCCAGGTCTGAGGATGAGCCAGTTCAATGAAAATCAGCTCTGCATTCATCACATGACTGGAAGGAGGCTTTGCTGGTGTTCTCATAATGTTCTCAATGAGTTATTGATCCCAAGAGTTCAAATATTTGTCTTTCACTTTGGGGGTGTGGCACTTTTACAGTACAGGCCATTAGGACCACCATTCATCTATTGGGCTTGATGAGAATAAAGTTATAAATTTACTCAAAAAACATGAAAAATATTTTCTTCACTTTTAAAAGTAAAGTTGGAAAAAAATTCCCATACTTGGAACCCTGTGATCAATAACTCACAGCTAACCTGATTAAAAGTCCATCAACACCTTTTCTTTACATTCTGGTAAAGCTCACCTGAGGATCAACAGAAATAGAGATCAGCCAGTGAAACGTGTTCATCATGAAGTTTTAACCTTTCTGCTGAGACGTGTTGTGATTTTCAAAACTTCCAAAGCACTTGCACATTTTTCTGAACCCTGAAAACACTCAGATCCTCTTCAGTGAGCGATTCTTTCACAGTGAAGCTTGACAGCCGTTCACATCTCGACTCCAGTGACCCACGCGATGGCTGGAGGGTGCTGATGACCCTACGGCAGGTGAAATACCTGAGACTTTTCACCTGTTCATTTAAAGCTGATTATTTACAGCCCTCAGCCGTACTGATCCTCATTTAGCTTCTTCATGTTCGGCTGCTTTCAGCACTGCTGGTATTTGTTTAGACTCTTTGGCTCCAGTTGATCTTTCAGAGTTAACTTCAATAGTTACTTCCTCCAAACCAGCAACATGTTTGTTAGATCCCATTCCTACTAGACTGTTCAAAGAAGTCTTTCCAATTATTGATGCTTCAATCTTAAAAATGATCAATCAGTCTTTATTAGTTGGCTATGTACCACAGACCTTCAAGGTGGCTGTAATTAAACCTCTGCTTAAAAAGCCATCACTTGACCCAGCTGTCTTAGCTAATTATAGGCCAATCTCCAACCTTCCTTTTCTCTCAAAGATTCTTGAAAGAGTAGTTGTAAAACAGCTAACTGATCATCTGCAGAGGAACGGTTTATTTGAAGAGTTTCAGTCAGGTTTCAGAATTCATCACAGTACAGAAACAGCATTAGTGAAGGTTACAAATGATCTTCTTACAGCCTCTGACAGTGGACTCATCTCTGTTCTTGTCCTGTTGGACCTCAGTGCAGCTTTGATACTGTTGACCATAACATTTTATTACAGAGATTAGAGCATACTATAGGTATTAAAGGTACTGCACTGCAGTGGTTTGAATCATATTTATCTAATAGACTCCAATTTGTTCATGTAAATGGGGAGTCTTCTTCACACACTAAGGTTAATTATGGAGTTCCACAGGGTTCTGTGCTAGGACCAATTTTATTTACATTATACATGCTTCCCTTAGGCAGTATTATTAGAAAGCACTGCATCAATTTTCATTGTTATGCAGATGATACTCAGCTTTACCTATCAATGAAGCCAGATGACACACATCAATTAGTTAAACTGCAGGAATGTCTTAAAGATATTAAGGCCTGGATGACCTCTAATTTCCTGCTTCTAAATTCAGATAAAACTGAAGTTCTTGTTCTCGGCCCCACAAATCTTAGAAACACGGTGTCTAACCAGATACTTACTCTGGATGGCATTACTTTGGCCTCCAGTAACACTGTGAGAAATCTTGGAGTCATTTTTGACCAGGATATGTCCTTCAATGCACATATTAAACAAATATGTAGGACTGATTTTTTGCATTTGTGCAATATTTCTAAAATTAGAAACATCCTTTCTCAGAGTGATGCTGAAAAGCTAATTCATGCATTTATTACTTCTAGGCTGGATTATTGTAATTCATTATTATCAGGCTGTCCTAAAAGCTCCCTGAAAAGCCTTCAGCTGATCCAAAATGCTGCAGCTAGAGTACTGACAGGGACTAGAAAGAGAGAGCAGATTTCTCCCATATTGGCTTCTCTTCATTGGCTCCCTGTTAAATCTAGAATAGAATTTAAAATTCTTCTCCTCACATACAAGGTCTTGAATAATCAGGCACCATCTTATCTCAAAGACCTCATAGTCCCATATCACCCCAACAGAGCACTTCACTCTCAGACTGCTGGCTTACTTGTGGTTCCTAGGATACTTAAGAGTAGAATGGGACTGTCAAGCCTGGTGGCACCAACGGAGACTATGCTGTAGTCACGCGAGACTTTGTGAATCTCGGCAGTATCGTTAATGGCGGCGTGACTCTATCAGCAAACATTTGCGTGATTAGCCTTTTTTTTTTCTCGCCAATTTATAACTAGACAGGCTTAAAACTAAAAAAATATAGGTAGTTTCTTAGCCTAACTTAAATTATTTTCAACAATCTGGAGGACGGTGGAGAGGACCTGGATAGTTTGCTGCGGTACATCGACGGGTGTTTTGAGCGAGTCGTCATGGGGAAAACAGACAAGACGCCGACTCCCTCCACCAGCAAAGCAACGCCGTCCACAAAAAGAAGCCGCCCAGAAGATTCCCCAGAGGCAACTTCGCCACCCACCACCAATATTGTGGACATTCTGGAGTCCATTAATAACAAATTGTCCAGCTTTGACGCCCGCTTGGCCCTGGTTGAAATCCTTCACAAGGAGTTTCAGGCCCTGCGGGAGTCAGTCGAGTTCAGCCAGCATCAGGTGGAAACACTGGCTGCTGAAAACGCTGTCCTCAGAGAGTCGGTGAATTCCCTCACCGAGGAAACGACCCGGCTCTCAGAAGAAAATAAGAAAATTAAAGAATCGATTATCGAGCTTCAGGCCCGCAGCATGAGAGAAAATCTTGTGTTTTCAGGTATCCCGGAGAAGGCAGAGGAGGACCCGGAGGCTACAGTGAAGGAATTTATCCAAACTCACCTGAAGCTCCCGGAGGACGCCGTGAAGACCATCGCCTTCCATAGAGTCCACCGCCTGGGAGGGAAGCGACCCGGAGCACGCAGACCCAGACCGATCGTGGCCAAATTCGAACACTTCAAAGAAAAAGAGCTGGTGAAGAGCCGCGGCCGGGAGCTGAGAGGGACGGACTTCAGCGTCAACGACCAGTTTCCAAAGGAGATTCTGGAGCGACGCAAGGCCCTATTCCCCATCCGGAAGAAGCTCATGCAGGAAGGCTCCCGGGCTGTCATCGCCGTGGACAAACTGTATGTAAACGGACAGCTTTACCGAGACAAAAACACCACGCCATGGCTCAGCTGATCGATCAGGTGATCTGTGTCCATATTAACGTTCTTTTCTGAGTTTTTTTTTTCAATTATCTAAACAGTACCATTAAATAGTCTAAATCTGTCTAAGTAGTACCATTAACGCCGACGAGTCAGCATAGTACCGTGATCGTTTGTTTGTTTGTTTGTTCTGTTTTGTTTTCCCCTCATCTAATTTCATTCTTATGTCACTTAGTTCACTTTTTACACGTCTTTTTTCTTTCTGCACTCAGCAATATGTTTACGTCACTTACAATGCTACAGTTTACTACACTAACATACAGCGCAGATGCACACACACCAACATACAGCGCACATACACACGCACACATCAATATAAAGGGCACACGCCAACATACAGAACATATGTACACACACACACACATCCTTAGTGAGCACACAACAGTCCATCAGTTAGTTTAAATATGAGCACACTCAGATTTGTCTCATGGAATGTGCACGGGGCTGGTTCGAGGGAAAAGAGACTAAAAATTTTTAATCGGTTAAAAGACTTAAAAGCAGATGTTGTTTTTCTACAGGAGACACATGTGTCCAAAACATCTGTGCTCACTCTTTCCTCTCCACAGTTCCCTCACACGTACTCAGCCTGCTATAACTCCAAACAAAGAGGTGTAGCTATATTGATTAACAAGAAGATAAACTTTAACATTAGCAACAGTACAATAGACCCTGAAGGTAGATTTATAATACTTAATTTATCTATACAGAATACAGATTTATGTATTGCTAGTATATATGGACCAAATGTTGATGACCCCTCCTTCTTTCATGCTTTGTTCACTTCACTCTCAGATCACTCTGACACCACACTTGTAATAGGAGGAGACTTCAACCTGGTACTTAATGCAGATATTGACAGGCTCAGTACAGCAGCGAGTCAGAGGAACTGGCAGTCTGCAGACATTCTTAAACAGTACATGAAGGATTTTGGACTTTGCGATGCTTGGCGTTCACATCACCCTACTTTGAGAGATTATAGTTATTTCTCACAAGTACACAAATCTCATTCCCGCTTAGATTACTTTTTAGTTAGCAGCTCCATAATGATGGATATCACAGACACTCAGATTCACCCTATCACTATTAGCGATCATGCACCGGTGTCTATGTCTCTGACACAGAAAAGAGTCACACCACCAATCAGGAACTGGAGATTTAATACATCATTACTTAAAGAAGAAGATTTTATTAATTATTTCAAAAAGGAATGGTCAGCATACTTAGAATATAATGATATTCCAGGAATATCACCATGTGTTCTTTGGGAAGCAGGAAAGGCAGTAATGCGGGGCAAAATAATATCTTACTGCTCGCATAGGAAAAATAAAGAAAAAGCACTTGTGTTAGAATTAGAACAAAAAATTAAATCTTTAGAAACTGCTTATGCCGCTTCACCACAAGAACATACAATTATCAGCCTGAGGAAACTGAAACTGGAGCTAAATGAAATAATTGATAAAAGGACACAATTTATGTTGCAGAGGCTGCGTTTGGAAAACTTTGAGCATGGAAATAAATCTGGAAAATTCCTGGCCAAGCAATTAAAACTGAATAAAGAAAAAACAGCTATTTTTTCTATTAAAGACTCGACTGGTATTATTACTCATGACCCACAACAAATAAATAACTCTTTCAGAGACTTCTATGAAGCCTTATATTCACCACAGATTAACCCATCTGATACTGAAATTGAAGAATTTCTTAATAATATAAATCTACCAAAACTAAATGACAGCCAGGCTGCAGCTCTGGATTTACCTCTTTCATTGTCTGAACTTAGTGAAGCCCTACAGCATCTCCCAAATAATAAAGCCCCAGGCCCAGATGGTTTTCCAGCCGAGTTTTATAAAGAATTTTGGTCTGAGCTAGCTCCCATTTTTTTCAGAATGGTAACTCAGATTCAGAATGACCACATCTTATCTCCAACCTTAAACTCTGCTAACATTAGCCTGCTTCTTAAACCAGGCAAAGACCCCACACTCCCATCCAGCTACAGGCCAATCTCTCTCATTAATGTAGATCTTAAAATAATTTGCAAAGCCCTTGCCAAAAGATTAGAAAGTATTACTCCATTTATTGTACATCCAGATCAAACAGGCTTTATCAAGGGTCGGCACTCAGCCAATAATACACGTCGACTGATAAATATAATAGACTATTGTTCTATTAACAAATTAGAGACGACAATCGTGTCTTTAGATGCAGAGAAAGCATTTGATCGGGTAAATTGGAAATTCTTACTAGCAGTTCTGCAAAAATTTGGATTCGGTTCATCCTTTATAAACTGGATCAGAACACTACACAGCTCTCCGAATGCGCGAGTTAGGACAAATGATCTCATTTCACAAAGTTTCAGTCTGCAGAGGGGCACTAGGCAGGGCTGCCCACTCTCTCCCTCTCTTTTTGTAATTTTCATTGAGCCGCTAGCAGCAGCAATCCGTCAAAATGCAAATATTAAAGGGATTCAAACTGAAAATATGGACCATAAACTTAGCCTTTATGCTGATGATGTATTACTTTTCCTTGGGAATTCACAAGGCTCTCTTTTGAAGACTATCACACTGATAGATAAGTTCTCATCTATATCTGATTACTCTATCAATTGGAGTAAATCAACAGTTTTGCCTCTGAATTGTAATTTCCAGAGAACCTCTAGGACCCCACTAAAGTCAGGAAATATTAGATATTTAGGCATAAATTTTTCCGCCAGGCTCTCAGACTTGGTACGATTAAATCATATCCCCTTATTAAAAACAATAGAGGATGATCTCACACGTTGGAACAGTTTACCTATATCACTTATGGGGAGAGTTGCTGCCATTAAAATGATGGTTTTACCAAAAATTAATTATCTATTTTCATTGATCCCTAATAAACCTTCTATTCCTTGGTTCAAGTCACTAGATTCAAACATCTCAAAATTTTTATGGAAAAACAAACCGTCAAGAATAAGCTTAAAAACTTTACAAAAGCCAAAACACAGTGGAGGTCTAGAATTACCAAACTTTTATTACTATTTCTTAAGCAGTAGATTGCAGTATATTTCAAAGTGGATCAAATCCAACTCATTAGACAACCCATGGCTGGATCTAGAACAGGCGTTTTGTGGAAAAATAAAAATCTCAGATTTACCTTTCATTAGTTCCAGTATTAAACATCATAACTGCTATAAAGTCCTTAGTATAAATACCTCTCTGACAGCCTGGTGGGAATTTTTAAAAATAACTAAGTCTTCACTCATCCCCTGTAAACTAACACCCATTTGGAACAATCCAGATATTTGTCAGAAAAAGAAAATGCTGAATTTTCCGTTATGGCGTGATAAGGGTATAAATAACTTAGAACATATTATCCAAGATGGAAATTTTATCACGTTCCAAGAACTTATATCAAAATATAGAATTGGCAACGGTAGATTTCTGGAATATCAACAAGTTAAGTCCGTCCTACAGGGAAGATTTAACCTTAATCAATTGAATCTAGAAATGCCTACTTGGGTAACAGAATTTCTTAACCTCTGTACCCCAAAATTGTTATCAAAATTATATAAATTATTAATAAAAACTGATGATTCAGTTTCCCTCCCAATTACAAAATGGGAGCGTGATCTTTCTGTCAACCTGGATCAAAATTTATGGACAGAAATATGTTTAAATATCTTCAAAATGACTAAAAGACCCCAAATACAACTTGTACAATATAAGATTCTCCATAGAACATACTACACTGGACAAAGGATGTTCCAAATGGGCCTTACACACTCAAACATATGCACCCACTGTACAAGCAATTCAGAGGATAATCATCTACACGCTCTGTGGTCTTGTGTACCAGTTCAGAGATTTTGGCAGAGGATTTGTGAAGATCTATCCACATGGTTTAGCTGTCATATCCCAACTTCCCCCAGACTATGCATCTTAGGTGATGTCAGTGAATTAATTATGGAGTTAAATATATCACACATAGTTCTTACTGCCTTGTGCATCGCTAAGAAGATGATCCTCATGAACTGGAAGACAAAAAATAAACTATGTATTACTCAGTACAGAAATTTATTAGTAGATCATGTTAGTTTAGAGAGAATGTCTGCTTCTTCTAAAAACAAATTGGAGGAATTTGACTCTCTTTGGTTCCCACTGCTCAGCTCCATTACTTAGTGGGGGTGGTGGGCTGCGGGCTCTGCTCCTGATGTGCTTTGTGGGGGGGTGGGGGGGGACTCCGGGGGCCTGGGTAGCTGGTAGCCTCCTGGGGCTGGGGTCCTGGGGCGACCTTCTGGTGATGTCTGTGTGCCTGTCCTGGTTGATGGTGGTGGGGGCTTGGATGGTGCTGCCTTCGGTCCTGGGGTGTGGGCGGGGTGCATGGGGGGGTGGTGCCGGCCCTCGGTCGGTTGGCTGGTCTTCCCTGTATGGCTTGGGGGCTGGGGTCTGGGGCCCCGGCGCTGGGGCCGCGCCGGCTCCCGGTGGGCCCCCCCGGGCGCGGGGGGGGGCCTCTGCTGTCCCGGCCGCGCCGCCGGGTGGGGTGGGTTGGCCTGACGTCGGGATGTCCGGTCTACGCTTTTGGGGCCCTGGGGTGCCTGCATTGCAGGGGGGTGGGGTGGGGGATGGGGCCGCGGTGGGGTGGTTGGGGGGGACTGGGCACTGCATTTCCATGCCCAGGCCAGTATGTCCTGTCGCCTGTTTGTGTCTATTGTTGAGTGAATGGGCATCTAGGAGGAGCGGGCCGCCCTCTGCGGGGGGGGCGAGGGCGCCAACCTCGGGTGCTGCAGTGCTCCGGGATGCTGTCACCGCGGCCCCGGGCTCACCTCCCCCTGCCCTGTGCTGGGGTGTGGGAGGTCGGGGTGCCTATTGAGCCAGCGGCCAGCTGGCTCTCTTCTTCCAGGATTTTTCCTGGTCATATGCCCCCCCCCCCCCTCCCCCTCCCCATACACAAACACACACACACACACACACAGAATACACATCACTCACAGATGTAGGATGGAGAGGCCACGTGGAGAGCTGCACCACCACTTGCCTCTCCGTTTTAATTGCACTTTAGTCATTATAACTCACAACACATACACACTTACACCCTGATACACATAGGACCTTTGGGGCAGGCATGTTACTCAGAGGTTGATGAGATGGGCCGCTGAGGTGGCCCCACTCGGATCCTCGTCACTGTCTGTCTCCAAATTTTATTTGCACTTTAGACATGGAGGGTTTTGGGGGGGCAGTGTGGGCAAGCGCTGACGACCAACAGTTGGCGCTTGTGGCATAACTGTCCCCTCAATTTTAACTGCACCCTATACACCTCATTCACTCACAAACATTAACACATAGACCTACAAGTTGGGGAGGAGGAGGGGTGGATGGGTCATCTTACACCCCGATTTCTTGCGTCTCGCCCGGGGTAGGGGTCGGGTGGTTCCTTGGGGACCGGGCTGGTGGCGTCCTGGGGTCGCTGTTGGCCCTGGGGTGGTTTCCACTTGCCCCGCCTTCAGAGGGTGGGTAGCTATGGATGAATGTGTGTCTTTGTGTATTTGTCACCGTCTCCGTGAGTATGGGTGGGTGAGTGAATGTGTATGTATGGCATATCTGTGTGTGGGTAAGTATGTATGGGCATGTATGAGTATCTGTGTATAAATGTGTACACGGGTGTCTGGGTGTGTTTGTATGTATGGCTGGACCTGGGTCTGGGCCTTGTGCCTTGCCTCCTGGCCGCTCCTTGCTGGTTGCCTCCTCCCCCCTACCCCCCTGGGATGGGGGTGCCTCGGGGTTCCTGGGTGGGGCTGGGTGTTCTGGCGTGGGTACTGGCCTGCCCCCCTTGGGGGTGCGGTGCGGGGCTGCGTTGGCTTCTTCGGCGTGGGGGGGGGCTCTGTGGAGGGTCGGGCGGTCCTTGGGTGCCGTGGGCCCGGGAGCCCTGCCGCCGGCCAGTGCAGGGGGCTGGCCGCTGGGGGGGGGCTGGCGTCTCATCGCCTTGGGTTCCCTGGGGCCCTCGCTCCTCGACTGGGGGGGCTCCGTCTGAGACCACCCTCTCCCGTCTGCTGGGGTAGGTGTGCGGTTGTCTTTGGACTGAGTGGCCGGGGGTCTTCCTGGCCCTTGGTGGGCTGCTGGTGGCCTGGGGTTCTGGGGGCTTTCCATACCTGCCTCTGGCTTCTGATGGGTGGAGCTGCAGCGTTTTGCCCTCATTGGTAAGTACGTTCCATGACACAGACACAAACATGACACAGACACAAACGCCCACTCAATCACAACTCAACAAAATTGTTGGTGTGCGTAACATGCTTTGTTAGTTTTGTTTTTCACACACAAATTTATTTTTGCAAGTATTGATAGTATTTTTTTTTTATATGTTAAAGTGATGAAGTATCTGATTAATAGACTTGTGCTCTTTCCCATTTTTTTTTTTTGCTCCCTTTCTCTCTCCCTTTTTCTTCTCTTTATTTTCCTCTTCTTCAGCCTGTCAGCTCTGGCTGTTACATAGTATGTGGAAAAATAACTCAGATAAATAAAATAAAGGGTTAAAACAACAACAAGAAGAGCCTATTGAGAACCTATAGAGCTCATCTTGAAATAGCAAATATGTTTGGCACAACAACGCATTCAGATCACAGTTCTGCTTGCAAGATCTACCAGACATGACAGGCTAAAAAAAAAAAAAAAAAAAAAAAAAAAAAAAAAAAAAAAAAAAAAAAAAAGAGTAGAATGGGAGGCAGAGCCTTCAGCTTTCAGGCGCCTCTTCTGTGGAACCAGCTTCCAGCTTGGATTCGGGAGACAGACACCCTCTCTATTTTTAAGATTAGGCTTAAAACTTTCCTTTATGATAAAGCTTATAGTTAGGGCTGGATCAGGTGACCCTGAACCATCCCTTAGTTATGCTGCTATAGGCCTAGTCTGCTGGGGGATTCACATAATGCACTGTTTCTCATTCACCTTATTTACTTTGTTTATACTCCACTCTGCATTTAATCATTAATTGATATTAATCTCTGGCTCTCTTCCACAGCATGTCTTTCTCTCCCCTCAGCCCAACCGGTCGCGGCAGATGACTGCCCCTCCCTGAGCCTGGTTCTGCTGGAGGTTTCTTCCTGTTAAAAGGGAGTTTTTCCTTCCCACTGTCACCAAGTGCTGCTCATAGGGGGTCGTTTTGACTGTTGGGTTTTCTCTGTATTATTGTAGGGTCTTTACCCACAATACAAAGCGCCTTGAGGCGACAGTTTGTTGTGATTTGGCGCTATATAAGTAAAATTGAATTGAATTGAAAGTTGTAGTTCATCTCCAGGATGCTGTTTTTTCATGTCCAGTGTGAGTCTATGTCAGCAGTCAGATCCTCTTCTTCTCAGTTCTCCTTCACAGCTTTCCTTCACCTCACAATGGTTTTCATCAAGGTCAATAAAAGTGGTTTGGCAAATAAAGGAATCTCTGGACTCTTCGGCTGTGTCCTTGGATTTCCATGTGTCATGTTTTGGGTTTTACTTCCTGTTTGTCTGATTGTCTTCACCCATGTTAATTACTTCCAGCTGTGCCTTGTTTCCCACCTGTCTGCCTCCGACACCCTGCGTTTGGATCCTCAGCTCTACACTTCCTGTACTGTGGACATCAATAGAGGGGAAAAGAACAGGAGTGGGAGGATAGGACAGATCCACAGACAGGAGAGACTGATGACTTTATGATATATGTCTCTATTAATTGGCTATGTACCACAGGCCTTTAAGGTGGCAGTCATTTTTTTTTTTGGCCTTTTGCAGCTTTATTTTGATAGTGCAGTGGAGAGAGACAGGAAAGCAGGAGGAGGGATGGCGGAGGACATGCAGCAAATGGCAACTAGGTCAGGACTTGAACCTGCGCCGCATGCACCGCCACGCAGCATATGTGGTCACCCACTCAATTGCTGAGCCACCCTCTGACAGTGGACTCATCTCTGTGCTTGTCCTGTTGGACCTCAGTGCAGCTTTGATACTGCTGACCATAACAGTATCAAAGCCTAAGCATATCAAAGTCCTAAACTGGTTTCAACTGAAACCACTGATTAAATATGACCCACGCCCCCTTCACACCTGGGCACATGTGTTCACGCACATGATCAATAGAGGGTCATAACCACCTCCAGGGGACTACGCCCACAGGGGTTTAAATACCTGGGTCCCTCCACCATTTGGTTGAGAACTGAAGAAGCCTTTCGGATGAGAGGTGAAACGTCTTCAAGAAACAAAAAGAAGTCCAGTCGCCTTTTTCAAGCTCCAGAGACTACTATGACCTGGATGAATGAGAATCTACACAGACTGTTGACCATAACATTTTATTACAGAGATTAGAGCTTGCTATAGGTATTAAAGGTACTGCACTGCAGTGGTTTGAATCATATTTATCTAATAGACTCCAATTTGTTCATGTAAATGGGGAGTCTTCTTCACACACTAAGGTTAATTATGGAGTTCCACAGGGTTCTGTGCTAGGACCAATTTTATTTACATTATACATGCTTCCCTTAGGCAGTATTATTAGAAAGCACTGCATCAATTTTCATTGTTATGCAGATGATACTCAGCTTTACCTATCAATGAAGCCAGATGACACATCAATTAGTTAAACTGCAGGAATGTCTTTAAGACATTAAGGCCTGGATGACCTCTAATTTCCTGCTTCTAAATTCAGATAAAACTGAAATTCTTGTGCTCGGCCCCACAAATCTTAGAAACCATCATGTAAAGCTGTGTGGCAGACAGAAGAGAACCCCAATGCAGGACACGCCAGACAGAAGTAAAATTTTAAGCTCAGCTTTCTTGGCTTGAGTGCAAAAAAAGGCCAGACTGGACCAGTGGCATCAACTGAAAACAAAAAGACTTGACTTGCATGCCAGATATGTGGGCAAAAAAACCAGACCACACACAGCAGGAGAACAAAGACAGGCAGAGAAAACACAGAACTTAAATAAACAAGAGGGCTGATGAAGGGAGTGGAAACAGTTGGGAACACAGGTGACCCAAATTACATTGAGGAGACAAGGGGAAGCAAAACTGAACACAACACACAGGAACCAGACGACTATTAAAAAAAACAGGAAGTCAGATGGGGGAACAAAGATGTGGACTGGACACTGAACATCTGGAAACACAAGAAACTAGAAATCAAAACATAACTAAACCCTGCAACAAAAGAAACCCAGAACAGACCAAAACAAAGCAAAAACAAAACACGCTGGGTCAAAAGGACCCAGGACCATGACAGAAACATGGTGTCAAACCAGATACTTACTCTGGATGGCATTACTTTGGCCTCCAGTAACACTGTGAGAAATCTTGGAGTCATTTTTGACCAGGATATGTCCTTCAATGCACATATTAAACAAATATGTAGGACCGCTTTTTTGCATTTGTGCAATATTTCTAAAATTAGAAACATCCTTTCTCAGAGTGATGCTGAAAAGCTCATTCATGCATTTATTACTTCTTGGCTGGACTATTGTAATTCATTATTATCAGGCTGTCCTAAAAGCTCCCTGAAAAGCCTTCAGCTGATCCAAAATGCTGCAGCTAGAGTACTGACAGGGACTAGAAAGAGAGAGCAGATTTCTCCCATATTGGCTTCTCTTCATTGGCTCCCTGTTAAATCTAGAATAGAAGTTAAAATCCTTCTCCTCACATACAAGGTCTTGAATAATCAGGCACCATCTCAAAGACCTCATAGTACCATATCACCCCAACAGAGCACTTCGCTCTCAGACTGCTGGCTTACTTGTGGTTCCTAGGATACTTAAGAGTAGAATGGGAGGCAGAGCCTTCAGCTTTCAGGCCCCTCTTCTGTGGAACCAGCTCCCAGCTTGGATTCAGGAGACAGACACCCTCTCTATTTTTAAGATTAGGCTTAAAACTTTCCTTTATGATAAAGCTTATAGTTAGGGCTGGATCAGGTGACCCTGAACCATCCCTTAGTTATGCTGCTATAGGCCTAGACTGCTGGGGGGTTCACATAATGCACCCTGTTTATACTCCACTCTACATTTAATCATTAGTTATTATTAATCTGTGTCTCTCCCCCCTCAGCAGATGAACCCCCCTCCCTGAGCCTGGTTCTGCTGGAGGTTTCTTCCTGTTAAAGGGAGTTTTTCCTTCCCACTGTCACCAAGTGCTGCTCATAGGGGGTCGTTTGGACTGTTGCTGTATTATTGTAGGGTCTTTATCCACAATACAAAGCACCTTGAGGCAACAGTTTGTTGTGATTTGGCGCTATATAAATAAAATTGAATTGAATATAGTGACCGTGTGACCGATGGAAGAAATGGAGCTCTCCAGCTTAGCTGTGTGTTTGACGTGCTTTGTGTTTCTAATCTGCACAGCTGATCTGGACTGGTGATGGAGGGTGGTGCCTTTGATTCCCAGCTGATGTGCAAAACTCCCCCAGGACAGCAAACAGACTGGTTTCTTCATTGCTTTCATTGGCAGCTTGTAGTTAGAGTAGCAGCCTAAAATGAAGGTGGAAAGGTGGGTGTAGCTCATTAACAAGAAGGAATCAGTTTTAGTGCTGAGATGTCCTCAGAATAATCAGCACTGCAGCTTTAAAACCCTTTTAAAGCTGAGATGTTCAGTCAGTATGGAGCAGCAGGTGTTCTCAGGGTGCCCCCCATTTATTCCCCCTGGGACTTCCCAGCTTACAGATGCCAGTTCATGCTGTGCAATCAGTGCTGGATCACAGATGACCTGCATACACAGGAAAATGATGCTCTATCTGGATAAAGAGCTGCAGTGCTTCAGGAACAGGTCAGAGGTCAGAGAGTAGAGCACGGCTCTATTTTCAGGCATCGCTCTGTGTAAATGCTGTAGCCTCAGTTCAGATGCAGCTCTGAGCGTTTCACACAAGAACTCTGGAAAATGTTGGAATCAGGACCTGGACCAGGACCTGCATTATGACAAAACAAAAACAATTACAAAGTGTCAAATTTGAGCTTGAATTAAAGGCCAGAGAGCAGAAATGACCCTCAAAGACTCAAAATATGAAAAGAGTTTGGCAGATCTAATTTAAATGATAAGGTAAATGCTCATAATTTCATAAGCTTGCTGTCCTGTTTGTGATGGGAACCACTGCAATCTCTCATTTATAGAAAGGAGTGCCTCATTTCATCTTACACATCTTCCCAGCAGCAAATTGATGCTATATAAATAAAATGGAATTAATTTGCCCTGAAGTTACCTGGATAAGACAAAATCCTGCTTTGGAGTGCCGGCCTCTGCTCCAAGAATGAGAACACGGAGCAGGAAGTGAGCAGAATATGGAACATTTGGATAGTAATCATGTTGGTGTTTGCTATCCTTCACTCATCATGATCCATGCACACTGTATACTCAGCTCATGTTTGAACAGTTATTCCTCTTCCCCCTCTGCCTCGGTGTGTTTTTATTGTCTATTTATTACGTTGTGCCTGATGTGTGTGATTGATCCTCAATCCCAGCTGAACGCATCTGCCTGCTAATCAATCAGCTGTTAGCAGAGTTCAAGTGAAAGGCAAGAATCCTTCCAAACTCCAATCAATGAGCCAATACGGTTCATCAATATTAGAATTAATCCTTTAAATTATTCAGTAAGTACATGTTGGTCACCACGCTCTGCTCTGAGGTTTAATATTTGGAATATTTAAAGTCTGGATTCACACTTTTATTCCTCACAGGAAGCAGAGTGAATAACCTGCTTCGTGTTCTACTGAGTATCTACGCAGCTGCACAATTTAGTTATTGATTACCACACAGGCAGGTCAGGGGTCAGCTGCAGGGCTGTTTAGGACTGTCTCCCTCAAGGACACTCATCTGTGTCCTTACTCATGCTCCATATATTATTCCTGACTCCATGAACCTGTCTTCATCCCAAGGACAACAGAAGTCATCCTCTGGCCCCCGTTCAGAGGGAGCTGACTCTTCTACCCTAAAACCTGTTTCTGTGATTCTCACTGTGAGGCTGTGCAGACAGGTAACACATGCTGACATGGTTTGGGTCCAGCCGTCCCCTCAGAAGTCCCTTTTTCCACTGACATGGTGCCAAGTGTTCAAACTGCTATTTCACTGCATGGTGTGTATTACAGGAGAAAAGTGAAGCGATTTTCAGGGCTGTGAATTAGGTTGGGCTCTAAGGCTGAACTTGCTGCTTTGTATCAGTTCATATCACAGATAAAAGGACACAAAGTGCGTACTTGTCGTCTTGCTCTAATCGCTGTCTGTGTTTCCCTCTGTGCTGCACACAGATGCTGCAGGAGTTTGGTTTGGACCCTAAAACGTATTTGCAGCACAGAAAGGGGAGCGTGTTCTCCCACGTTTGTGCGCTTCGGCTTCTGCTCCCAGATGAAGAACCGCCCACACTCATACATAAAGGATCAGCTCACAAAATGCAGGCTCGTTCTTAAGTGGTTCACTGGTGCATTGAACTGACACCAGCACTGGCACGAGCACCGGCACCTCATCAGTGGAAACGTGAACACTTACTGCAGTGATCAGAGGACATGAGGACTCACTGATGGTTTCAGACCTTCACCACCTCCTGCATGTGCTTCTCAGAGGAACAGCTGGACACCGACTCACTGATGGACGAGTCTCCTCTGAGTTTCCCATTTCCTTCCTCTCTGTTTGGTCCTCCTGAAATAGTTCAGTCATGAAAAGTTTTTTTTTTCATGTTTCAGTATTGAAAGTCATTATATTTACTCTGGAACTTTAAACCAGTTTAATATTCTTTTACTTTTATGCTGCTAACTGCTTTGACTCCGCCTATTTTGGATGCAATTATTGCTTTCATCTCTTATTGCTTTGCAGATTAATTGCATTATTATAGGTCAAGCAACCCGGCAATATACATGCAATTAAAATCATCAACAGCTGTGACATTAATGAAAACACAGATTTACCTGCCATCTGTCACCAGAGGGGAGTACCATCTCTGCCAAATCACCACCGTAACTGATGCTGGGCACCTCACCTGGTCAGGAGCAGGTGATGTTCAGGGTTAAAATCAGTGCCCCCTTGGGGGTTGTGGCCTGGGGGTGGCTCAGGCTTCTCTGGCATGGGGGGCTTTGCTGGGGGTCGGGCGGATCTTGGGCACCTGGGGCCTTGGGGCCTAGGGGCCGCGTTCTCGGCTCATGCTGGGGGGACCGGCCTACGGGGGGGGGGTGGGCTGCTCATTGCCTCTGGCTCTCTGGGGCTCTTGCCTTTTGGCTGTGGGAGCTCCATATAGGGTTTGCCCCCCTCCTCCTCTGGGGTGTGCTTGCAGATGTCATCGAGATGTGTGGCCTCCTGACCTCTGGTTGGGCCGTGGATGGCCCAGGTCCCCTGGGTCTTTCCCTGTTTACCTCTAGATCCCGAGGATGTGGTTGTGGCTTCTCACTCTCATTATTGAGTACGTTTCATGACAGAGACACACATACATACATTTAAACATAACACAGCAAGACTGTGTGTGTGTATGTGTGTGTGTATATATGTATACGTGCAGATATGAATACCAAGGTCTGTTCCCTTATTTGTTCTGCCCCCCTCACTCTTTCCTTCCTGCCTGTCAGACCTGGCAGTCATATTTAATAAACAAAATGAATGAATAAAAGAAACAACAAACATTAACAAGAGTAGCCTATAGAGAACTTATAGAGCTCTTACTTAACGAGCAAATATGTTTGGTACAATAATGCATTCGGATCATGATTCCGTTTGTGAAAACTGACAGACATGACAGGCTTAAAAAAAAGAAAAAAAAAGAGTTAAAATCAGCAGGAAGTGCCACATTTTCACTGATCCTTTCATTTCCAGCAGGTTTTCAGTGTTTACAGACTCAGACTGTGCAGCTCATTGTCACTGAGTGTGTCTGTAGTCATTCATCTCTCAGCTTATTTTATCTTACATTTTAATGTTCTTTACAGATGTTATCACCATTGTCTGATAATGTCTCTAAATGGATCACTCACAGGGATCACTCACAGGGATCACCCACAGGGATCATTCACAGGGATCACCCACAGGGATCATTCACAGGGACCACTCACAGGGATCACTCACAGGGATCACCCACAGGGATCATTCACAGGGACCACTCACAGGGATCACCCACAGGGATCACCCACAGGGATCACTCACAGGGACCACCCACAGGGATCATTCACAGGGACCACTCACAGGGATCACCTGCAGGGACCACCCACAGGGATCACCCACAGGGATCACCCACAGGGATCATTCACAGGGACCACTCACAGGGATCACCCACAGGGATCACTCACAGGGACCACCCACAGGGATCATTCACAGGGATCACTCACAGGGATCACCTGCAGGGACCACCCACAGGGATCACCCACAGGGATCACACACAGGGACCACCCACAGGGATCATTCACAGGGACCACTCACAGGGATCACCCACAGGGATCACCCACAGGGATCACTCACAGGGATCACTCACAGGGATCACCCACAGGGATCACTCACAGGGACCACTCACAGGGATCATTCACAGGGACCACCCTGGGGGATCACTCACAGGGATCACCCACAGGGATCACCCACAGGGACCACCCACAGGGATCATTCACAGGGACCACCCACAGGGATCACTCATAGGGATCACCCACAGGGACCACCCACAGGGATCAAGCACAGGGAACACACACAGGGATCACCCACAGGGATCACTCACAGGGATCACCCACAGGGATCACCCACAGGGACCACCCACAGGGATCACTCACAGGGATCACCCACAGGGATCATTCACAGGGACCACCCACAGGGATCACCCACAGGGATCACTCACAGGGATCACCCACAGGGATCACTCACAGGGACCACCCACAGGGATCATTCACAGGGACCACCCACAGGGATCACCCACAGGGATCATTCACAGGGACCACCCACAGGGATCATTCACAGGGACCACCCACAAGGATCACCCACAAGGATCACCCACAGGGATCACTCACAGGGATCACCCACAGGGATCACCCACAGGGATCACCCACAGGGACCACCCACAGGGACCACTCACAGGGACCACCCACAGGGATCACCCACAGGGATCACTCACAGGGATCACTCACAGGGATCACCCACAGGGATCACCCACAGGGACCACCCACAGGGATCATTCACAGGGACCACCCACAGGGATCACTCACAGGGATCACCCACAGGGATCACCCACAGGGACCACCCACAGGGATCATTCACAGGGACCACCCACAGGGATCACCCACAGGGACCACCCACAGGGATCACCCACAGGGACCACCCACAGGGATTACTCACAGGGATCACCCACAGGGATCACCCACAGGGATCACTCACAGGGATCACCCACAGGGACCACCCACAGGGATCATTCACAGGGACCACCCACAGGGATCATTCACAGGGACCACCCACAGGGATCACCCACAGGGACCACCCACAGGGATCATTCACAGGGATCACTTTGTGGAGGTTCAACAAACTCTGAAACTCCAACTCAGTGTTTCTGTTAGGTTCAGACCACCGTTAAATAAAGGAAGACACAGAAACCCGTTGTGATCTTTTACCTGCAGGGAGAGTCTCCGTCAGCCACCACGCGTGTGTGTCTGAGTGAGAGTCTGACTTCCTTCTTCCTGCCGGCTCTTTTATTTTTAGCATCACGTGAGTGTGTGGGGGTGTGTGTGTGTTTGTGTCGTCAGGAATCAGGCGTTACCTGCTTCTCTCACGGGAGAGTCTGGTATGTACTAGTATGTTTTGTGCTTACAATCTGATGGTCATGTGCATGTTTATGATGAACACATTGTGATACATAGAAAACCAGTTAAATGCTTATCTACTCTTACAGTTTCCCACTCCAGAAAGGCTAATCAGAGTTCCTTCAATCACCTGTGATCATCAATGGAGCTCTGATGCCAGGATTCACCATGGCAACAGGCAAAGAGCAGAACCTCCATTTGACTCCAGACTGAGGAGGACGGACGTGTCTCAGTGCTGATTTCTGTCAGAAACAGGACAGCAGAAAAGCACCCAGCCTGTCCACTCCATCATCATCACAGACAGAATAAAGTTTGATATTAAATATTTCTTCTAACAAGCATTAAAACCTTACATTCATTATAGACATTACTACATTTTTAGTGTAACCTCTGACCTCTAACAGTGACTCAGTGAAACACCTGTGCTGTGGCTGTTAGAGAGTCCTCATCTATCAGTGAAGCTGATCCCACATCAGATTAGAAACACAGTGGGAACATTAAAGCAGTTTTTAATCCAGTAATGGCACAAATAATGAAGTTCTCTATAAAAACAAGGCTGTTACAGCCCATCAACACAGTCAGTGTTTACTGAATAATTATTGAAAAAAAAGAAATGCTCATAAACTGCTGCAGAAACTGTTTTCATTGGATAAAAACTGAGATGATCCCCCTGCAGTTGGCTGCTCTCTGGGTCTCTGATATCAGCATCCATCAGTAACCCGAGGCGGAGCTGTTTCTCCACATCCTGTCAGCTCACAGCACAATCATTAGATTTACCATCATCCAATCAGAGTCCAGCTGCTGAACGACGGCCGCAGAGCCGTTTCTCCCCCTCCTGTTATCACTTGTTCATGTCCCCGCTGCTCTGGGTTCAAATGGTGACCTGTTGCCATGGTGACACGTTGATGCTCTGAGGTGACTGCAACAGAGCTGCGTACACACAGGAAGCCATTCAAAGCAGCATGGTGACCAGAGGCAATATAAAGTGAAGGCATTCTGCACCTTCAAGCAACTATAGGCAAACCACTTTTTATAACATGAAGCGGGGGGGGGGCCTCAGATCACTTTCTCTCAACTTCCAGTGACTGAAGTGACTGCCAATGAGAATGAACAACACTGTAGACAGTAGTAATTATGTTTGCGGGTCATCAGCCTTCAGCTGTGGCCGCATCTTCACTCTGATCAGCGTTTCTGGAACCCTGATTAACTCTGATCTCAGATCAGCTCTGAGACTATTTAAGCAGATTTGTTGAACCTGCCTCTTGCATCCAGGCCCTGGTTCCTGCCTGGCTCTTTTCTCAGCATTCAACTGAATCTCCTTTCACTGTCTTGCTGTCTTCCCCACCTTTGTTACCTTTGGTCTCACCTATAGGATTACCTGTAGATAATCATGTTCACGCCCTCAGTTGTGCCTGAGGTGTGGAAACTTCCTGTTTCTGTATCACCGCCCAAGCTGACTGTTCAGGCCAAAATAACCCTGAGGCCACCAGGAAATGTCCCGCTGCTCCCGACGGCCAGTCCGCTCCTCTTCATCACCTTCATGTTTGACCAGCTGAGGTTCAAGAGATGCAGCTGACTTTCTTCTTATGTTGGCTCACATTAGCTTACCTGATACCTGTCTAACCTCAGCCTGCTCTCTAACGTTGTCTCTAAGTCCTGCGTGAAGCCTCATGAAGTTTGTGTTGAAGTCATGAGAGCATTTCTGAGCTAATATTAGCTACTGTTCACCAGTGAAGACTGAGACACTCGGCCCATAAACTTCACAGCCTTTGGGTTTCAGTGGAAAATTTATCCCAAGTCCTTCACAAAGAAATTGGTCCACAGGCTGTTAGAGGTCCTCAGAGCGCTGGGAAGGTCTCAGTTTTAGTGTATCTGACTGAAGCATATTGGATATTAGCAGCAGTTTGATTGCAGAGTTGTGAACACTGAGGTGGTATTGCACATGATGGAGACACATGTCAGTGGCTGTTCATAATGTTCCAATGGCTAGAAACTGTTTCTTAGCCTGGATGTGTGGGCTTTCAATGACCTCTGTCATATGCAGAAGGTGATGCGCTGGGTGGGAGGGATCATTGAGAATGCATGTGGACCTTCTCAGGTATCTGAATCCAGCGATCTCCTCCAGGGAGGGCAGAGGGCAGCTGACAATGTTCTGGACCATGTTTATGAGCCTCTGAAGGGCAGAGCTCCCAGCGTAGCCACACTCTTGATGGAAGTGTAATGTCTGCCGGGCCTTCGCCATCACTGCTTCACCAGGTCAGCTCCTCTGATATATGGACCATGAAACTGTTCACATATCACAATAACCTGTGAGCTGTGAGCTGAGCTGCTGTATCACTCACACTCTGGTTCTAAGTTATGTTATGAGTGAAAAGAGCAGCACAGATCCAGTTTAACAAATCCCAAATACAAACCCACAAGCCAGCAAGTCATGACTGAGTCATGATGCAGTTCAGTGCAGTCAGCTCTCGGCCACTAAAGTGCGCTCCCCTAACAGTGAGTCTGTGCTGAGGCAGAAGAAGCTGGATGCACAGGATGCAGCCGGATAAAAACGCTGTTTCTGCTCTCGTGGCTCGGAGGATGATGGATGGAAAGCACGTCAGTCATTTCAGCCTCTTCAGAGTTGACTGATGGATGGCTTGCGAGCCAGACGCTTCTCTTTGAAAACCAGTTAAAGCTAAATGTAAGCAGCCCCACTGTAATCTGAAGATTAGAGCAGGAGAGACTGCTTCATCTCTGCCACTGTGTTTTCAGGACTAGCTAACTATCAGGGAGTGATGGAGTGATCTCCAAACACAGCATGAAAGTTTTACTCTGCAATTTAGTCCTGAGTGATGGCATAATTACAGCTGTCAGCAGCGATGCTGTCACTGTCTGTTTAATGACTCAGAGGACAAGATTTGGGAAGCTCAGCAGTACATGCTGGTCTGTGGGAAAAATGAGGAAGAGCTGAAGATGAATTAACAACAAAGTGATTAGAATTAAGAGCTGCATTTGAAAGTTCTCCAGTTTTCATACAGAGTGTTAAAATCCCACTCAGGGTCCAGTCTGCAGGTATTAATATATACTTGATGATGAGCCCTGTGATACAGGGCGAAATGCACCTTTAGACCTTTAGACGTTCATCTTTCTGAGTCTTTGCATTTAAGGTGTTTAAAGTGCTTTAAAGAAGTTTCCTCGGGGTGAGACGGCCCTCAGCTCACATTTCTCTCCGAACATATAAAGTTCTGATCAGGCGATGTCAGGCTTTCAGACACCCTCTAATTGCTCTGTGTGAACAAACCTTAAACTTATCTGTTTTTTTTTCTGTGTTGCTCACAGCTTTGGGTTCTTGTTGTTTTGGAGCTAAGAGCCAGCCCTCTCCCTGTGCTTCCTGTGTGCTCCTTCTGTGTCCGTTAGTGACTTCCTCTTTAATTTTGCTTTTTGTCACCATTTCTAGGATTGTATCTGAACAGTCAGGTTTTACTCAGGAAGGTTCCCAGCTTCCTGCAGTGACGCTGAAGTCTCTGCAACCATAATCAGCAGAGCAGACCTCCTTTATGAAAGGAAAGGAGATAGTGCTGCCCCACAGTTTTCCCCGTGATCAGACGGTCATGGAAACTGATCATTATGAAAGTTCGTTTCCTGTGTGATGCTTTGTTCTCTGTAAATGGAGATGGTGAACTTCACTGACGTGATTAATGGTTGGTGTTCTAATCTGCTGACGTCCACACCTGAGAACACCTCACCGTGCGCTCCTTGCTGCAGTTTGTACTCTTCACTTGTACCTGGATTATTCGGTAACTGAAATAAAAACCTTCTCATAAACTCTTAATGCTGAGGTTTGTGAGTCAGACGCTTTTTGCAAAGACTGTTTTCTGTTGCTGAAGTTCATTTGACATGATTTTGATGCTAGCTTGGAGCTCAGGGGCTGTGTTGTGCTGTGTGTCCCTCACATGGCCTCGTGTCTGTGTTACTCCACTTTCTTCATGCTTCTTGTTGCCTCGATTCCTGTTATGCTGTCTCAGCGTTAATAAACTTCCCTTCTCTGACCTGTACGTGTATTAAAGCTTGGTTCTGTCATAGAACATCTAACTCTTTGTGTCCCGCATTTCATTTTACTAAATCGTAGCATGACCTTTGAACTCTGTCGGTGTTCCTGAGCTTTCACAGGTTTTTCCCTGAGAGGATGAACATCAGTACTTCAGTAGTTCCTGAGAGAAATCACGACTGGAGCTGAACAAGTAAAAATGTACGACTCACACTCAAAGTGAGGCTCACATGCTTACCTGCAGAGCAGTAAATGATTTTGCGGATGTCAGCGAATCAGAAATCAGGCCCTTGCTCACTACCTCCAATCTGCTCGCAGCCACGCCCACATTTCTGCATATAAGCAGACACGTTTATGTCAAGGAGGAAGCAGTGCTGTAAGAGAGAAACCTCGGACCTGAATGAAAAACAAAAAAAACAGGAGAATTTCTGAGTGAAGAAACTACAAAGGCGCCTTTTCTTTCTTCCTCCTCGGACACTGTTGTTCTAAAACTTTTCCTTAGAAGGGGAGATGATCAGAAACAGGAAAATAAAGGCAGGCTCAGGATGTACAAACTCAGACACCTCCTGAGATAAAAACTGACTTCAAAGTTGATGTGAAAAAAGGAAAATGAACCAGAAGAAAAATGAAGCGGGAGGACGTTGAGGAGCAGCTCACCTGTCAGCTTGAGACCAGAAACTCTGCAGTTCAGTACAAAAAAATATTTCTATGCGCACTTATCTATATTTGTTGTTATGACTCCATTCATGGAGATCTTCATCAAAGAGGCTTGCAGCTGTGGGAAGGCTGAAGGAACTTAAATAGTGCCCCCATGTGACTCATCTACCTCTGGCAGAATTAACTGCTCAGTTTGTCTGAAAAACATCCATAATTAGGATTTTACCAAGAAATGAGTCAAAGTGAAAATGCAGCTTTTATTTGAATGTTTGTAATTGTTTTCCCCGCCCATATTCATATCACCTGTCCTGATCAGCCAATCAGGCTCCTTGATGGTTTCTACCACCAATTCTCCACGTTGCTGTTGGTGTCTTGTTCTGTCTCATACGTTCCATCTATTTCATTCTTTCCCAGATGTTCCTAATTTATTGGCTCATGTTTATTAACCCTCCTAAAAACTGACTACCCAGGGTTGAGACCAGGAAGCAGAGCTGCAGTCTTACACGCCTCTCTGCAGCTTCTCTCCTCCTGCCATCCCCCCAAAACCCCATCCCCATAGAGTCGGTGCCTGCTCCCAGACCACCAAAAACCAAAGCTAAATCAGCAAAAAGCTATTTAAGCATAAAAATTCAAAAACAATAAATAATACAGCTTCATCAACTGCACCAAAGGATAAAACAATTAAATGTGGATTGTTAAACATTAGGTCTCTCTCTTCCAAGTCCCTATTAGTAAATGATTTAATAATTGATCAACGTATTGATTTATTCTGCCTTACAGAAACCTGGTTACAGCAGGATGAATATGTTAGTTTAAATGAATCAACACCCCCGAGGCACAGTAACTGTCAGAATGCTCGAAGCACAGGTTGAGGAGGAGGATTAGCTGCAATCTTCAATTCCAGCTTATTAATTAATCAAAGACCCAGACAAAGTTTTCATTCTTTTGAAAGCCTGACTCTTAGTCTTGTCCATCCTAATTGGGAAAATCAAAAACCTGTTTTATTTGTTATTATCTATTGTCCACCTGGTCCTTACTCAGAGTTTCTGTCTGATTTCTCAGACTTTTTATCTGATTTAGTGCTCAGTTCAGATAAAATAATTATAGTGGGTGATTTCAACATCCATGTAGATGCTGAGAATGACAGCCTCAACACTGCATTTAATCTATTGTTAGATTCAATTGGCTTCTCTCAAAATGTAAAGGAGCCCACCCACCACTTTAATCATACTCTGGATCTTGTCCTGACATATGGCATAGAAACTGAAGACTTAACAGTATTCCCTGAAAGCCCCCTCCTGTCTGATCATTTCTTAGACTCCACTTTGTTCATGTAAATGTGGAGTCTTCTTCACACATTAAGGTTAATTATGGAGTTCCACAGGGTTCTGTGTTCGGAACAATTTTATTTATGTTGCATACATTTTCATTGTTATGCAGATGATACCCAACTTTATCTATCCATGAAGCCAAATGACACGCATCAATTAGTTAAACTGCAGGAATGTCTTAAATACATAAAACATAGATGACCTCTAATTTCCTGCTTCTAACCTCAGTTCAACTGTTATTGTACTCGGCCCCACAATCTTAGAACATGGTGTCTAACATGCTCTCAGACTGCTGGCTTACTTGTGGTTCCTAGGATACTTAAGAGTAGAATGGGAGGCAGAGCCTTCAGCTTTCAGGCCCCTCTTCTGTGGAACCAGCTTCCAGCTTGGATTTAGGAGACAGACACCCTCTCTATTTTTAAGATTAGGCTTCAAACTTTCCTTTATGATCAAGCTTATAGTTAGGGCTGGATCAGGTGACCCTGAACCCTCCCTTAGTTATGCTGCTATAGGCCTAGTCTGCTGCTGGGGGGGTTCCCATAATGCATGAGTGTTTCTTTTCATTCACCTCTTTTTACTCTGTTTATACTCCACTCTTCATTTAATCATTAGTTATTAATCTCTGGGTTTCTTCCACAGTGTGTCTTTTCTCTCCCCTCAGCCCCAACCGGTCACAGCAGATGACTGCCCCTCCCTGAGCCTGGTTCTGTTGGTCATGTTGCTTGCCTTCCAGTGAATGACCAGGCTATGAAATAAAAGTTTTAACTCTGTTGCCCTGTGCTGAGGTCCTCTTCCCCACAGGCCAAAGTATTTAAAACTGAGCTCAGATCAGTGATGTGTATGAAGCATCTAAAGGTTCTGGCTCTTGTATTGTTGAAGCCTGCAAGTGAAAGGGTTACTGTGTGGAGGTGTTTTAATTTAAATCTGCAGCTCTTCAGTCAATATATTTTGTTCTTAACAGGAAATTGAAATCTTTGTAAAAAGTAGACAGACTTTTTTGTGTGTTCAAAAATATTTTTGTCAGATTAATCTGACGCATGTGTTGATCACATCTCAATGGTGGTGCAGTAAAACAAAGAGCTGAGTTGAAGTGGTTCTCTGAACAGATCCGTCCTGTTTGATATTTCAGTCCTGTTGCTTCTTTCAGCTCTCAGTGACAGATATGACAGACTCAAGTCGAGCTGGGAGGCACCGTGTCGCCTCATTAGGACACATCAAAGAAGCCCAAAGCTCAAACTGCAGCTCATCACATCTTCAAAAACCAGAGTGAAGGAGGAGCGTGGTGAAGAGTACACATTCGTCATCATTCTCACTCAGAGCTCCTGAAGTCTCTCCCAGCTCACTCACTCACAGCAGAAACCAGTTCGTATAGTACAGGCCAGTATTCAATGTTTACCCACAGATGTAGAAGCAATTCAGTTTGATTTTATTTATTTATATAACACCAAATCACAACAACAATCACCTAAAGTCACCTTTATATTGTGAGCTAAAGACCCTACAATAATACAGAGAAACCCCAACAATGAGATTAACACCTATGAGCAAGCACTTGGTGACAGCGGGAACGAACCCCCCCATCTCTGCCATCTGTTCCACACTGTGGAAGAGAGTCAGAGATTAACCCTTTAACAGTGGCAATAGCCGCTGATACACCTGTTACCTGCCCTTACCTGCCCTGAACAGCTGGTTAAAGCTGAGCGTATCACCGCTGAAACATCTGATCAAACGCTCTTTGAATTACTGTAATTATGCAACTGTTTGTCCTGTCAGAAAAATTCAAAGTTTCTGAAAGCTGAGAAATTACGCTTGACACCCAACATATGGTTATTATGGTATTTATTGCCAGAAGTCCGTGAATGGTGGCACTTTTGAAGTTAACGAGTTCACCAGGGTGCCTGTGGTAAGTAAAGGGTTAATAATAACTAATGTTTAAATACAGAGTGGGGTATAAACAGAGTAAAAAGAGGTGAATGAAGAAGAAACACTCAGTTTAGTCCCTGACCATAATATAATTCTTCTTTAGCCACGCCTTTGTGTTTGAGTCATTTTCATGCTGGAAGACCCATCTTCAGTGTCCATCATTAACAAGCTCTTCCCATGTAGTTTTCTCATGAACATCCTCACTCCATGAGGCAAGATCTTGCATGTAGCTCCAGACCGAGAGCGACTGATGGACATTTTATATTTTTTCCATTTCCAGTGGTCTTGAAGCATTCCAGACTTGTGCAGGTCCACAGTCTTGTCCCTGACATCCTTTGACAGCTCTTTGGTCTCCCCCATGGTGGTTGAGAGGTTTGAATGAAGAAACTGATTCTGTGGACAGGTGTGCTTTATCCACAGTTGAGATCAGGAGTATCTGTAACCAAGTGATTGATTTTGTGGGTGTTAATCTGTGGGAGCCAGAATTCTGGCTGGGTTATTGAGGATCAAACAGTTATTTCATTCAGTGATGTGCAAATCTGTGTATTGAATCCACACTGGGAGCTAGTTCTTTAAGATGGGGCCTGATTATTCAAGACCTTGTATGTGAGGAGAAGAATTTTAAATTCTATTCTAGATTTAACAGGGAGCCAATGAAGAGAAGCCAATATGGGAGAAATCTGCTCTCTCTTTCTAGTCCCTGTCAGTACTCTAGCTGCAGCATTTTGGATCAGCTGAAGGCTTTTCAGGGAGCTTTTAGGACAGCCTGATAATAATGAATTACAATAGTCCAGCCTAGAAGTAATAAATGCATGAATGAGCTTTTCAGCATCACTCTGAGAAAGGATGTTTCTAATTTTAGAAATATTGCGCAAATGCAAAAAGCGGTCCTACATATTTGTTTAATATGTGCATTGAAGGACATATCCTGGTCAAAAATGACTCCAAGATTTCTCACAGTGTTACTGGAGGCCAAAGTAATGCCATCCAGAGTAAGTATCTGGTTAGACACCATGTTTCTAAGATTTGTGGGGCCGAGAACAAGAACTTCAGTTTGATCTGAATTTAGAAGCAGGAAATTAGAGGTCATCCAGGCCTTAATGTCTTTAAGACATTCCTGCAGATTAACTAATTGGTTGGGTTAACCCTCACCATTCCATCCAAACATGGTCAGCTCCAAAGGCCAACATGAAGAAAAAACCCACTGATGATTCAGAATGTGGGGTTCAGTAACTCTGGCCTTCTTTTATCTACAGTCTGTGGTTCCACCTGTGATGTGAGCTGCTCAGTTGGCCTGTTTAAAGTACAAAATGTGTAACACAAAGAAACCCAACAACAGGGGAGAAAACATTTCAGAAAAATGAACAAAAATGCCCCAAAACAAAACATTTCAGTTCTGAATGTTTGAATCTCCTCTTTGTCCTTTACCCAGAAACAGGAAATGATAACCTGTCACCAGGGACTTTGATCCAAAATAAAAGCATCCTTCTGTTTTCCATGAAGTTTTAAATGTCCTGTTTTTGGTTTGGCTGGTGTGTTTTGGACTTCACGGCCTCTGTCTCTGCTACCCAAACTGTGTGTCCCATCCCAGTCTCTGATTTGATTTTCTCTGCACCTGAACAGGAGACAGAGCAGAAAAAGCAAAAACATGGTCCTGAAGTTGACCAATCAGAGCAGACAGAAGAGGCCTTTGTTCACAGAAACAACAGTGACAAGTGCACGGATACAGAAACCACTCGAGCTCAGTGCCATCAGAGGAGGATGTTTAACATTCAAACAGTGCAGTTCGAGGCCCTTCAGATAGATCATGGTGATTAAATATTCGACACTCAGCTGGAGAGTCCTGACCTGGAGAAGATCTCTGAAAGCCTGATCCTTGAACTCAGAGCAACACAGAGGGATGGAAACAGAGTGTGATCGAGTGAACAGAAAGTACCAGCTTTATTTCTCATTTTATTCAGGGCTTTATTTAAAGTGGTTTCTACTACATGAGCGAAAATTACCCATAATGCTCTCTGTAAACAGGATTTCTCTTCTTAAAAGGGATTTGGTAGCCTTGCCGGTGGTCTGCTTCTTCGGGTGATGCCTTCCAGTTTCTGCACAGATTTCCATAAAATTCTAAAAAGACTCTCAGGGATGATTCTTCCTGGCTTCAACTTTTCATGCCAGCAAATCAAATTTACATTTGAAAGGGTTAAAAGACAGCCCTTCATGTTACAAACAGACATCAGCTGTCTTCCTATAACAAGAGGTTTACACGCTTGACATGTCCTTTTCCAATCGATGCTAACAGCCCACTGAGCCTGCTGGGAGTTGCAGGGTCACCTGCAGAATTGATCAACTCAGAGTCTATTTTTAAACTCAGTTTGTTGAACATGCTTCCTGGATCAGGACGCAGATCCTTTCAACTCTCAGGTATTTCAAGAAGTGTCGTTGGATGTTTGTCATGACTGAACTGAAAGCAGTGAAAGATAACCCGAACCTTTTTGGGCAGAGGAGGATGTGAGTGGTGGATCGATGGATGCTAACTGTGCTCCTGAATCATGAGAACAGTTCTCGGTGTGATTGCGTCACCTAGAAACGTGGTCCAGACATTCAGGTTCCCTAAAGAAGGAATGAGAATTTGCTGCAGCGCCCTCATCAGGTCAGATGTTGTTGTGTGTTTGTTGTGTCCAGTTATCCCTCTGTGTGTCTGTGTGACCTAATGTTTCCCTCTTGCTTCCTGTGCATCTGCAGCACTTTTCGATGTTCTTATCTGCACTTAAAGCTAGGTTACAAAGTGGCGACATACATTCTACCCATCAGTACATACAATATGGAAAACCCACAGCCTGTCAAATCATTCTAAAATACACTGCTTACATCATAAACAACCAACAAGCTACTTCCCGTACCACAATCCACTGAAAATACAGGAAAGTAAACATGCTGTACTGGCAGGATAGCCGAATCCAAAATGGCAATGATGGACTAATGAATATTATGTTCTGTGTTCACTTCTGAACTACCCATTCTTAGCGTGAACACATTGTGAAACTATTTGATCATCTAACGTAAGAACCATCTAACCGCTAATAGGGGTAAAGAAAACAAAAAGTAACTCACCGCTGAGTATTTGTATAATAATCCTGCAGTTCATTTTCCATGTCTGATAGCAGAGCGCGCCAGCCACAGCAGGAGCCAAACACCCGAACATGCTAGGTCTTAAAGGTGCCGCTCAACAGTGACAGCAAACCAGGAGAGCCAATCGTGTCAGCTGATGTGTGATGCGTTCAAGGTAACAAGGGTTAGTTACACTTTAGTTGTTTTTGCAGTCACTGAGCTCATTCATCCTGCAAGAGTCACTGAGATGTATAGAAATTGCAAATTTTAGCCTTTGAATTGTCCACTCAAAGCAGGTCCAGACTTCCACAGAATCCTGCAAAGAGAGCTGCAGAAAAGCTGCCAAAAGACACAATTAAGGATAAACTCAACCCCATAGTCAGCAATTAATACATTCAGGATGACAACTAAGAGAAACCTTAGTGCTGGATCAATAAGACCGATAAATAAACTAGAAGTGTAGGAGAATGGTGCTTGTATGTAATGCAAAACCAGTTCCACAAATTTCCACACTGGTACCAGGGCCAGAGAGCTGACACCAGCACAGCATGTGAAACCAGAGCTGCTGATGTCATGTTTATGGGAGGAGCCACTGCGGGAAAGTCACAGATGAAGATGTCGAAGATGAACCTTTGTGGAGGATGCTGCAGCAGGGGGGAAAACCAAACCAGAGAAAATGATGGACAGCAAAATAAATACCAGAGTTTGTGCTGAAAGGCAAGCTGCTGTAACGTGAGAAACAAACAGTTTGAAAGAAAAGGGCAAAGCTACCAGCTACCAGCCAGTCTGAAATAATGCAGTGCTCTTAACTCTGCAGAGAGTCTGACCTTACCCCGATAGAAAAGAGAAGAAGAAGTGAGAGCGGCTCCTAATGGACCTGCTGTCAAACTGAGAATAACAGCAACTGATGGACAGAAAGCTACACGAACAGGGCGATTCATTTATCTAAAGCAGAAACTGCTGCTTGTTTGCCTTATCCATGAAGTGAGTTTGTGATCAGGATCTGAAACCATAAGCTGAAGTTAGATTAAAACAGTGGTGTATAAATTAGATTAGAAGCGTGGAGCATGGATTGGAGGATGGAAGGAGAGCCACTTGGCGACACACCGACCGAGGAACAAACTCTGGTTATTGGCGACTGTTTTCAGAAACGTGAAGCTAGCGAATGTCATCCAGGGGCCAGAGCAGGCGACGCTCAAGGAAATTTGAAACTGCTGTCATGGTTGCTGCAGCAGGCAGGGCAGAGTGGACCTCAGTGCAGGGCACAAGGCAAGAGCTATATTTGTACTTAACTTTATTTGTATCACTTACAGAGAGACTAGGCTGGTCTGAGACCAGCTACATGAAACCCCAAAAACTTGAAAGTCAAAACATGGAGCACACAGCAGGAGCGACAGAGACACTACACTGACAATGCCTAGGACCCGACAAAGACAAAAGCACACAATGAATACACAAGGGCTAAAGAGGGGAGTGACAACAGGCAGGATGACAGCTGACCATAATTACACAGACGAGACGAGGGGAAGCAAAACTAAACACAAAACACAAGGAACACGAGACTATCAAAATAAAACAGGAAGTGTCCAATCATGACACACACGCAGACTTAACACAAGAAAACCTGTCAGAGGGAATCTAAACATAAGACTAGACACCTACTTGAACACAGGCTGAAGACACAGGGAAGACAGACACAAGACAAGGAAGGGACACTGAGGGAAAACACAGGGAGAACTAAACCAGAGCTAAGGGAGAGGGAACCTAAACACAGAAGGGCCGAGACATGGGGACAAAACAGACACGGGGACACGAACGAAGGGAAACCTGAACAACACAAATAACTACATAAACACAACACCCAAACAACAAACTGAGAAATTAAACTGTAAGAAGAACTAGGAAACAACCCAAACGAACGACCTGCAGAACGACCTGATATTCCCCGCGAACTGAGAAGGAAGAGACGCGGGAGACGTGCGGGCATAGGTCGTCGTTGCCAGAGGAGAAGGTACAGGCCCGTCATCCCGTCCATCATCATGGGAAACGTGAGATCTCTTCCCAACAAAGTGGACGAGCTGGCGGCGCTAACGCGACATCAAAGGAGCTACCGGGAGAGCAGCCTCATGTGCCTGACGGAGACGTGGCTAACCGAGCTAACCCCGGACTCACACATAAACATGGACGGCTTTCATTTGATCCGTGCCGACAGAACCAAGGAGAGTGGTAAGAAGAGGGGCGGGGGTCTGGCTGTGTTTGTGAACGATAGATGGTGCAACTCCAGACATCTAACCATCAAAGAGACGCTCTGCAGTAAGGACATTGAACTGCTCGCTGTTAGCTTGAGGCCGTACTATCTTCCTCGGGAGTTTTCACATGTTATTGTGATAACTGTGTATGTGCCGCCCTCTGCTAACGCTGCTGCAGCCTGCGATGTCCTCCATGCTACTACCAGCAGACTCCAAACACAGCACCCACAGGCCCTCTTTCTGATCTCAGGGGACTTTAACCACGTCTCCCTGTCCTCCACTCTCCCCACCTTCACCCAGTATGTCACCTGCCACACCAGGAATACCAACACACTGGATCTACTCTATGCCAACATCAAGGAGGCATACAGCTCATCACCTCTGCCTCCCCTGGGGGGCTCAGATCACAACCTGGTTCATCTCCAGCCTGTGTACAAACCCTTGGTACACAGAGAACCAGTTGTGACACACACAGTGAAGAAATGGTCTGAGGAGACTGAAGAAGCTCTGAGAGACTGCTTTAGCTCCACTGTGTGGGAAGAGCTTTGTGCCCCTCATGGGGAGGACATCGACAGCATCACGGACTGCATCACTGATTACATCAATTTCTGCGTGGAAAACACTGTGCCCACCAGGAGGGTACGGTGTTTTTCAAACAACAAACCCTGGATCAACTCTGAAATAAAGGCTCTCCTGAAGGAGAAGAAGAGAGCCTTTAGATCAGGAAATAAGGAGGAGCTGAGAGCCGTGCAGAAGGATCTGAGAAGGAAAATCAGGGATGGAAAAAACATCTACAGGAAGAAGATGGAGGACCAGCTACAGCAGAGCAACATCAGTGGGGTTTGGAGGAGTTTGAACTCAATTTCAGGCCACAAACCAAGCCCTAGGGTTGTGGGAAACTTAGAGTGGGTGAACAACCTGAACCAGTTCTTTAACAGGTTTGACCAGCCACCCACCCCTCCCCCAGCCCAGTCCCCCCTGCTGTCAGCCCCACCATCTTTAATGACTGCCAACCTTTCTTCTTCTTGGGACCTCACACCTCTCAGCTCTCAGCCATCACCCACCCCCTTCACTTCTGAGGACTCTATCTCACAACCCCCACCCCCCACCTCCATCTTGTCCATCTCAACTCATCATGTGAGGAAGGAGCTACGTAAAATCAAGGTGCGAAAGGCTGCTGGTCCAGACGGCATCAGCTCCAGGCTCCTGAGGTGCTGCGCAGATCAGCTGTGTGGCATCATGGGATACATGTTCAACCTGAGCTTGAAGCTGGGGAAAGTACCACAACTGTGGAAGACCTCCTGTGTGGTACCGGTACCAAAGATCAAACATCCAAAGGATCTTAGCAGCTACAGGCCGGTAGCCCTGACATCGCATCTAATGAAGACCCTCGAGAGGCTGGTCCTCAACCATCTACGCCTCATGGTGTCGTCTTCGTTGGACCCGCTGCAGTTCGCCTACCGGCCTGGCATCGGGGTGGATGACGCCATCATCTACCTCCTGCACCGAGCTCTGACCCACCTGGAGAAGCCTGGAAGCACTGTGAGGATCATGTTCTTTGATTTCTCCAGTGCTTTTAACACCATCCAGCCAGGACTTCTGAGAGACAAGCTGGAACTGTCAGGAGTGGACCACCACATCTCCGAGTGGATACTGGACTACCTCACTGACCGCCCACAGTACGTGAGGACACAGGGCTGTGTCTCTGACAGGCTGGTCTGCAGTACGGGGGCCCCACAGGGAACTGTGCTGGCACCGTTCCTCTTCACCCTCTACACTGCAGACTTCTCCATCAACTCCCCACGCTGCCATCTGCAGAAGTTCTCTGACGACTCTGCCATAGTTGGCCTCATCACAGGTGAGGATGACTCAGAGTACAGACAGTGGACTCAGGACTTTGTGGACTGGTGCCAGCGGAACCACCTCCTGATCAACGCCGCTAAAACCAAGGAGCTGGTGGTGGATTTCCGCAGGCGCAGACCCACCACACGGACACCGGTGAACATCCAGGGAGTGGACATTGAGATAGTGGACTCTTATAAGTACCTGGGTGTTCACCTAAACAATAAATTGGACTGGACTCATAACACTGATGCGCTCTACAGGAAGGGTCAGAGCAGACTCTACCTGCTGAGAAGGCTGAGGTCTTTTGGAGTGCAGGGGACACTCCTGAAGACCTTCTATGACTCTGTGGTGGCATCAGCCATCTTCTATGCAGCAGTATGTTGGAGCAGCAACTTATCTACAGCTGAGAGGAAGAAGATAGACAAGCTCATCAGGAAAGCCAGCTCTGTCCTAGGATGTCCTCTCGACTCAGTGCAGGTGGTGGGAGACAGAAGGACTCTGACCAAAATAACATCACTGATGGACAAGGTCTCCCATCCCATGCATGAAACTCTTACTGAACTGGAGAGCTCCTTCAGTGACAGACTGCTGCATCCTAAATGCACAAAGGAGCGTTACCGTAGATCCTTCCTCCCAGCAGCTGTAAGACTTTATAATCATCACTGCTCCCAACAAAAACCACAATAACCTACACAATGTAGGATAATATATAATATACTGTAAATAGTCCGGCCTGTTAAGGTTCAACACACAGGCACATCATGTACATTGTATATAGTGTTATTATTAGTAGTATTAAGGTTAATCTTGTTTGTTGATTTTATATATATTTATATTCTTTTCTTAATAGTGTGAATTATTATATTTTTACTTATATTTATAATAACTGCGGCTGCTGTTACACCCAAATTTCCCCTCTGTGGGACAATAAAGGCTGTTTCTTCTTCTTCTTCTTCTTCTTCTTCTTCTTCTTCTTCTTAAAAAAGTAAAACAAAACAAAACTACACAAAAGGAACTAAACACACTGGGCAATCGGCCCAGAACCCTGACAGCTGCTGGCTAAGGCTAAATTTGGTACGATCATAATTCACGTCGGCAGTAATGACACCCAGTTATGCCAATCGGAGGTCACTAAAATTAATATTGACTCGGTGTGTAACTTTGCACAAACAATGTCGGATGTTGGTGAGAACTGAAACAATGTTTTCTCTGGGCCCTCCCCACTCAGACCAGGAGCGACATGTTTAGCCGCATGTTCTCCTTGAATCGCTGGCTGTCCCAAAAACCATGTGGGCTTCATGGATATTTGGGAAATGTGGTCCCAGCAGTCAGTTCTTGTTTTTCCCAGCATCTGTCATTAAGTCTCAGCATGAAAAATAAAGACTCTGAATATTGTAAAGCTGTCTCAGTCATGTCTGAATTTGAGTCCTTCATCCTGCTTCAGCCGGAGTGGCCTGTGACAGAAGCAGAGAGGAAGAGACAAAGAGTCAACGCAACAATCAAGGATGTGATGAGGGGTTCTGTGCCAAGCAGGCCTGTAAGGGGGCAGGTAGTTCTCATGATGATCAGAGGTGTGTGTTTCTGTAAGTGTGTGTGTGTCTGTGAGTGTGTGTCTGTGAGGTGTGTGTGTCTGTGTGTGTGTGTGTGAGTGTCTTGCAGGGCTGAATGAGTGCATTTGTAATTTGCTGCCACTGAAACTTGCTCAGAGAGCTGTTGCAGCCCCTCAGAGATTCTTTTCTTTTTAATTGGCTGGATGCTTTTCTTGTTGCTTGTTAAGGTAATCAATGCAGGCTGAGGCTGGACAAAGATCTCCCAGGAGGCCTGTAGATGGACTGGCTGGAATGCTGAACCCCACAAATGAAGACACTTTGCGTAATGCTTGTTAGGAAGGATCGGACGAGTCCCATTTTTGTCGTATATGCTGGAAAACTTTCTGCAGAATGTTGCAGTGGATCTGCTGCAGTATTTTAAAGAAAACCTCCCACTGCTGTCAGGACGTATGGATGTACAGTGAAGTGTTTTAGAATCAGTGTAACTGCATTAAAAGGTCCTCAGCTCTGATTGACCACAGCTGAGAGGATCTGTCCTTGAAGGTGGTTGGAGATTAAATCATTAAATTATAACTCGATATAAAAAAGTTTATGCAGATTTTGTATTTTTGTTGAAACTTGTGTATTGTTATTTCTCTGCTTGGCCTGTTTGAACATGTTAATCTGAAAAGCTTAAAGCGCTCTGACAGTTCAGCGCTCTGTGTGTACAGAAGGACGTCATCTGCATATAAACTGATGTGGTCTTCCTGCATTACCGGCCTGCTGGTGAAGAGCAGTTCTGAGGGGTTCAGTGAAAATGTCAAACTGAACATGAACATATATCACACCAACATAAAATGAAAAATCACAGAAAGGACAACTGAATTTCAGATCTTTCATGATTCAGCAGCCAAAACGTCTCAGGCCATCACCTTTGTCTAAACCAGGGCTCTTCAACTCCAGGTCCCTGATCCAACACACCTGAATCAAATGGTTGAATTACCTCCTCAGTATGCAGTCAAGTTCTCCAGAGTCCTGCTAATGACTTCTATATTTGACTCAGGTGTGTTGAAGCAGAGACACATCTAAAACCTTCAGGACACCGGCCCTCAAGGCCTGGAGTTGAAGCGCCCTGGTCTAAACCTACTCAAGCAGCTTCATTACACAGAAATAACAAAAAGTGCAGGTAAACATAAAGGGACGGGCAGGTAACAGGTGTGTCGGCGGAGATCGCCTGCTGTTAAAGGGTTACGATGGACATTCCCACCCTGACATCAGACCAGAGAGACATTGTTGGCATGTGCTTAATCCTCCCCTGCTTCCTGGTTCTGTTTATTTATATTTTTCTAAAATTACAGTTTGGTCTCTTTTTGTAAAAATCAAAGAACGCGCCGCTCTGCTGCCAGTAGATCTGTCCATGTTTCTGATTGGTCATTTGCTGCCAGCGCCGCCCTTTCCATGTGAGGGCACTTGTAACTAGATTGATAAACACTGGTTTAACTTAGCGAGTTAATAACCTGGTTCATGTGACCACTCAGTGCCTGTGTTAGGGTAAGTGAAACCAGATGACAGGGCGATACGCTGGGTATGCCAGGAGGTGAAGCCCATCTTTATTTACAGTCTATGTTCTGTCATGTATCTGACAGAAATGAAGGACCCCAAAAATATGTGCTCGGTGGTCTCAGTGCTCTGCTGAGGAAATGTGGTACATGTGGTGTGTGTCCACAAACACACACACACACACACACACACACACACACACAGTTTTCTTGTTAAGTGGTCAGTTCTCACCAGTAGCTCCAATAAATAAATGTCAGACCTCAAATTAAATTAATTGAAAGTGCAGTGTCACCACTGCAAGTCACACTCACACACACACACACACGCACACTGTATGACCTTTAGTTAAAGACCTGCTCAGGTGCACCTGCTCAGTAATTGGAAACAGTCACAGGAGGGTGTGTGTGTGTGTGTGTGTGTGTGTGTATACCATTTGTGGCCTCAATTCCAGCAACCGTCATTCGTGTTTCCCTTTAATTTACCTCAAAGTCAGGTAAACACTCAGGGCAGCTGCTCACTTTGTCTGTTTGCTTATCACACACACACACACATACACACACACACACACACACACACACACACACACACACACACACACACACACACACACACACACACACACACACACACACAATGAGGTGCTATAAAACTCTAGTGCCAACATGATTTTATATCAGTCCACAAGGCTTTTAGATAAACAGAAAAACAAAGATCATTTTATCTATAATTTCAGTTTGTTTTAGTTTAACATTTTTCCCATTTAATTATCATTTTGATTTATTTCAGTTAACGAAAATGTCAATTTCAGTTTTAGTTATTTTGTTCCTTTTCATTACCAATAATAACCTTAAGTGTTAAGCTGCTGTGTATGTGGCCAGCCCAGAACTTTAGTCTCTTTGCAGCTGCCTGGCCCAACGGCAGTCCTGCTGCTCAGCACTCCAGCCAGCTCTCTGCTAGTGCCTGCTTTGTCTCCACCTGGGTCTGACAACGCCAGGCACCAGTCTGCGCTACCCAGGGCCTCCTCAGAGACTGCTCCAGCTGGGGCTTCACCTGAGCTGAATCCTGAGGTTACATTTGCTGAGCCAACGAGGGAAGTTAGCCTCCAGCCTGTATTACCTGGCCTGGCTGAACCAGAGACTGAGCCCATGCAGGTTGACCCTGTGATCCCTGAGTATCTTGTGTATTCTGTGCCAGAGAGCCTAACACAGGCTGCACAGTTCAAACCTGAGAGTCTTGCAGAGCTGAGCAGCATAAGCTTGAGAGTCCTGCGCAGTCCCAGCACCCAGAGCCTGAATCATTAAATCAGTGTGCCAAAAAGTGATCGTCTGCCAAAAAGTGATCCACATGTTTCTGTGTGCTTTTATGTGTAATGTTTTTGCTTATATTGGTAAACAGAGTGCAGTCAGCATGATTTATGAAGGGCTTATATGTAAATGCAGAAATAACCTGTTTATCAACAATCTTTAGGAGTCTGTGTTATTGTACCTACATTATAATCAATCCAGAGCTTTTTGGCCACTTCAAATATCTTTATAGATCTGTGATGTTATATTTGTTGTGATTTCTGCAGCTTTCTGAGACAGATTTCTGTTTAAAAAGACATTTTTAATGTCAGAGTTTTTACCTTAAAAAAAAAACCAATATATAAAAGTCACTTTGCCAAAAACTGAGTGCAGCTTGTACCTTGTGACAGAAATGCTGTTTCTCTCTCATAATGACCTGATATCATTCATGAGAGATATGTTTGACATGTTTCACAGATTATAGGTCAACAAGTCATTTACAGCCGTTTAAATACAGGCAATCATTTTTGTTTTTGGCACAACATGGGCTGCTGTTGAATGTAACTAATAAAGTAACTTGTAATCTAACTTAACTTACAAAATTAAGTAATCAGTAAAGTAAGTGACTTTTTAAAGGAGTAATCAGATTACTTTTTCAAGGTAACCATGCCATCACTGGTTACTGACCACCAGCCTGGGCTCCAGAGGGTCTGTGACTCCTCTGTTGCTCTGTCTCACCACCAGCCACGGGACTGGCTCACTTTGACCTACCGTCTCAGGGTTGGCCACCTGAATGGTCCCATCTCCTTCGCTGGCTTCCACTTTGGCTCCACTTCCTCTAGTGGGCACCCATACAGCCTCTGAAGAGGTCCACTTGCCCTGCTCCACTTTCAGGCTGTCCACATGATCTGTTCCTCAACTCTGCTCCACCTTTGGGTCAGTCCCCTTAACTGTGCTCCTCACCCTCTGGGCTCATCAGTAACTCTGATCCCGGCCTATTAGACTGTCTGACCAAATTTATGGACTCACTTGCTCCCTGTTTTTTTTTTTTTGTCTGCTCTGGTTTGATGGACAGATCGCCTTCATGTTGGTGCCACATTAATACAGATATAAAACCACGTGTAGACCAGACTCGCCCTCCAGCCTGGTCTGTATTTCATCTTCTGCTGGCAAAATTCATCCATACTTATTAAATTCTTTGTGTGTAACAGTAGCTGGTACCTGATGGCTCTGCTCATTTCTGTTTCAGCTCAGCCATGTCACTTTAATTATGAGTGAGAGTTATTCTTAAATCTGTGGTCAGGGTCGAGAAGTATTCGTGATTTATGATATTGCTGTTCTTTCATAGAAAGACAATTTTATTTTGTGTTCAAGGTTATTACATTGAAGCTTATTACAGAGTTTATATAATCACAGTGTTGAGGGTGCTTCAGCTCCTCTTCTGTGAAAATAAAAGTGTTTAGCCTTTGGTAATTTTCACATGGAGGTGACCTTCTGTTTGTGTTGTGCTATAAAGATGAAACACAAAGCTGGAGAATATCTTTCAGATCTTCTTGTGGAATGATGAATATCACTGCAGCACTGACGCAAACACAGGACAAAACCATTTTCTTAAAGTTGTAAAAAAGTTGTAAAAACTTCAGATACACTAATGTAAGAACTGCATTTACAGAGGGACGTGTTAAGTCGCTAAAGCCCATTTGAGCAGCCAGGACCACCGAGGCGTCCACAGAGCTCTGAGCCTAAGGCAGACCAGCTGCTCACCACCAGCTCTTTCCAGGCTCCCTGCTCCCAGAGGGCGTGCTGAGCGCCTGGACTGTGTTCTTGGATGGATGTGGGAATTGTTATTAGTAATAATGGTGAACTGGCTCATGGTATGCCTGCTGACAGTGTCTGTGTGTTTTTGTACTCCCAGTTCAACCCTGTATTTTCTCCTGACCCTAAAGAGGGAATAATTCATGACAAACTGAAGGACCTTTCATCCCACGGTGTCACCCTTGTAAAATGCTGCCTGCATCCCACTATGATGTGCATTTTGGTCCCTGGGTTGCAGCTGTATTGTCACCAAGGATAAACATTACTGTTACGGAGGAGACTGTGGTTCACTTCCCCATTTTGGACCTGTGTGTTTTTTTCTTGCTGATTCATGTTTTTCTTTGCTCGCTGGTTAGATTTAGGTGAAGATGGTGGTTTAGTGACAAACCCAGTCTCACTAATCTCATAACGCAGCTCATCGTGCTCCTGCACTGAAGGCCGCCCTCTGTGTAAACAGCACAAACAGCACTGTCTGATTGGAAACAAGAACAAGCTGAAATCCTTCAAGCACCACAGAATCAGTACAAACCTCAAACTACCTTTAATTTGAAGTTTCCTTCTTTTTCTAGGTTCTGTTTAGGTTGTCTGGTTAAAGATTAGATCAGATTAAAGAGGCAGAGTTTCTCTGTGTGAAGGATGCTTTAGAGGACAAAATGATGCAGCCAGCAGGAAAATCAGAGTCAGATGGTGCTAAGTGACAACTAAAAATCAGAGGTTCCATTTTCTAATTAGATTTGTCCGTGTTTATCAGCCTGATGTGTCCACAATTAATTTCCTCTCTGCGTCAAAGTAAACACAGCTGAACAGAAGAGCAGTGGGACATTATATTCTCCTTTTGTTCCCTGTGAATGGAGCCCCCCCCCCCCCCACACACACACACACACGCCCCGGGGTATAATGCATGACAAACACTGATAAACGGCATTGACAACATGCATAGATATAATGGAAACACACAAAGTCAACAGTAACGCTGCATAAACAAAAGCACACACATTATTATATTACCATGAAAATGGAGCGCCGCGGAGACATTCATCACATTGTGACTACATTAAATCAGCTGTTTAAGAGTTTTTGCCTCCTGTTTGACAGCTCGTACACTTCTCTGTGCAGCTCTGAAACAAAGTGTCAGCCTGTTCGGTCTCTGTGTAACAGGCCCTGTAAAAATACATCACAGAAGTTAAATGTGTCCCACACCACACGGGACGGCTGTGGGTGCTGACACCATCAGCTTTACGGAGTTACTTATGAAGGTAGTCGTCTTCCATTTGGCTCAATTTAGGGGTGTGGTAAAGGTGTTTCATATTTATTTTACTTATGTATAAATGCTGCAATAAGCAGTCTCTATATAGTTATGTAACCCGTGTGTGTGTGTTACGCCTATTGAAGCCTGCGTTGTGTTCTGGCGTGAAATGAAGAGGCAGGAGACAGAACTGGATCTCTGGTTCGTGACAGCACACTGTAACACAGGAATACAAAAGCCCATGAGCCGTGTGTATCGTGCATTCTGCCAGACGTGGCTCTCCTGGTGAGAGAAAATGTGCGCCATTAAAACAAAGAGGACATCTCCCCTGCTCGCGACCAAGCTAATTTAGCACGCTAGCATTAGCCTTGTACCCTCGAGCTGAAACTTGTAAAGAACTTCAAATAGCGAACTCAAACGTCTGCAAAACTTACACAGGACGAGTCAGACAGCAGATCGAACAAGACACAACAGTGTGATCATATACAGATTACAATTAATGGCTTTAACAAACTTCCGTCGATCAGAGAGCAACGTGTCGGCAACCTACCTCCGGCCATGTTGGAAAGCTCTGTGACCGGAGCACACGCGCACGTGCCTACGTCATCACGCGGTGCACGTACACACACACACACACTCAAGACAACGGGCAGGAGGTTATAACCCAAAGTAAACATAACAGAAAAGAGGGATTTTGGTGAATATTCATAAGATTTTTTACACACCGCTACACATAAATGTTAACAATACTTAAAGTGACATGTCTGCTATCCGTTTATCCATGATCACTCCACATGTGGCAGAAATCAGCAGCTCTTCACATGTCATCCTCCTCGTAACAACAAACTGGAGCTACTGCAGAACTACATCCACCCTAAATGAACCTGTATATCCAAGTGGTTTTTGTCAGGGCAACAGGTACAGTTGTACACATACAGAACGATAGCAGCAATCAGGGTTCAGGTCTCTGTATAGGAGGAAGCTGCTGTTTTACAGACCTGAGCCTCTAAAGTCAGGGACAAACAGGTTTAACGAGCGTATGCTGTGTGGGATATGAAGCTGTGAACGCACACAGCTGGCAGGCTGAGGCACCGTGTACATTGTATTTTCATGGTGCATTTGAGGGTGCAAATCCATTTTAATTAAAGTCTACCAGGTATGGGCCAATGAGGGCCTCTCAGGACCGAGGGATTAGAGAGCTCAGAGAGCTCAGAGAGCTCGAGGTTATTTGACAAATAGAAAAGTAGAAAGAAGATGAGAAGAGGCGTGATGAGTTTAATAAAAGATTTGAGGAGAAGGAAGAAAAGGAAGTAAAATATAATCTGCAAACTGAAACGTCCAAAGCTTGTGTCATTGTGCGCTTTGTATTCATCGAATGGTGACTTGTAATGATTCCATTCAGGAAACACAGAATGGCAGGAATGATAAACGAGTTCAGACAATGCGGTCTCTGCCGTGGCGTTGAGTTTTGGGCTTTTGCTGCTTCCTGTTAATAGTTTTATTTCTTTGCTCATATTTTTAACCACCAATTTTCAGCCTCACCTTTGTTCATTAATCACGTCTGTTCAAGCGCCAACCTCCAGATCTGAAAAAAGAAGCTGCAGCAGTGAAAGCTGCAGTTCCTCAGCCGTCCAGCAGAGGCGCCACAGTGAGTCAGTCCCATTAGGCTCCCATGTTAAACCTTCCCAGCAGAAATAATCACGTTTACAGCTGATACAGAAACTGCTTTGGTCTCTGGAGCTGATTTTGCCCTTCATAACAGCTGTACAGGGGAGGATGTTTCAATAACTCACCTGTTTAAATAAAGTTTGCTTTATTAGGGGCGTGGCCTCTGCGACCAACAGGAGAATGGCGACACAGACAGCTGTAGCTGCTAGCTGTCTGCTAGGCTTGCTCTCAGCTAGACCAGGACCTCTGGACTGTGTTTGTGCTGTTGGAGCCTTTTTAATGCTATAATCTGACCAATAATACGGCTGCTGTGGCTTCATTGGACTAACAGACCATCCAAGAAGGCAGAGTTCCAGTTTGCCGGGGGAAATTCTGGGATTTGATTGGATGTTACTGAGCACTAATTAGCAGGTTGGGGAGAGTGGGGAAACTTGAGCCACTTTTTACCTTTTTGGTTCCACAGGCCAAATTAAATGGCACAGGAGTGAATGAAAACATCTACCCTTAATCTGGATTGTTGTGTAACAAAGGGGGAAATCCAGTGCTTTCAGGGAAATCTGGGCCTCATGGTTATCAAGGAGTAGTAGCATGGGATGCTCAGTAGAGCAGTTGGTGTGCTGAGCCAGTGCTCAAGGAACTCTGTAAAAGTGTCTTCATTCATCCAGCCAGATGTGGTGGCAGTACCAGATGATCCTGGAGGAGCTCCAGTTATGGAACGGGGTTTGTATCAAACCCGTGGGAAGACAAAGATGGGAGGCACTGCATTCCCAGTACCATTGACTGCACAGACCAGTCACAAGCTCTCCTCTTTCAGCTGAAGTGACAGCTCCTACCTGCTTCTTTCCCTCTTCTGCCACTACCTGTTTTTACCTGTCTCACACCTGTCACACCTGTTTCATTATAAATAATGTTTGGAGGGAATTTAAACCAACAAATCAAGGGAACAAAAAATCTTTAGCAAAATGATTCATGTGGTTTTATAGGTTGAAAAACCACCAACATGCACAACAATACCTTAAAATAAATTCACCTTGATGTGCTAAAAATTTACTTTGACAAGGAAAATTGGTTATTTGTCTGCCTGATTGAAATGATGGATGCCACCTGAAAGCAAGGTCACATGACCCCAGACAAGCACATTTGCTGAGATACAGGGGTGGGTCATCTTACCCCCCTCTCCCCTATCTGTGTGATGCACCCATACAGTTCCATACAGCATTAGCTGCTAATTTAGCCCTAATTCCTCTCATTGAAATATGGTCAATACCTCAAACAAAACAAAATCACAAATATGGTGGCAGCCAAAATGCAAGTGAAACTGATGGATGTGATTTCACTGACTGTGATTCCTGCTCGCCTCCATTCTGTCTTTCAACTTCCTTAAATCCAGCTTTTCTGCCATTCCAAGAGCCGTGAGACTTTTTACTCAGGGGACATTAACATACAGTCACTTTACTGCTGTATATTACTGCACTGCATTGTTTGCACATCTGTCTCTGCACTAACAACTATCCATCTGTATATGTATATTGCACTACCGGACTCATGTGTATCCCTGTATTCTTTGTTTTTTCCCCTTGTTTTCAGAGCACTGAGCGACTGTACAGCTCAATACCGTTTGCATTGTTAGTACAATTTATACTTCCATTTTTGGATTCTATTTATTGTGTGTTAAGCTGCTGGATGCCCCAATTTCCTTCGAGATCAATAAAGTATCAATTTCCTTCTGTAGCTGTTCCTCGCTGAGTTCATTTTTTTGTGTCTGTTTGTGTTTTGTGTCTTTTTGCGCTCCTCTTGTGTACACTTTGTCTGTCTTTGGATTTTGCTCTAACCAGAGTTGGGCTCATCTTTTTCAGACTTCTTCCCTGATGTCAGAGTTGGGATTTTGGGGAGTTTTCTGGTTTCTTTCATTTTAATTCTTTTTAGTGACTTGTTTGAATTTCTAATTCTGGTCACAGAAGTTATTCTGGAAGCTGCAGTCATCACCCATATTATACCTGCTGTTACTAACAGAGACTCTTTAGGCTGCTGCTGTCCACGCGCCTCTCCTGCTGAAAGTGTGTTTGAAACATGGCTAAAACCCGGGTTCATGGTCTGACCAACAGTGAGCTTTGCTAGTGTCACAAAGAACGCGATCGGAGTCAGACTCACCGTGACAGGTGGGAAAATTAAATGCCACAAATGTCTCTGCTGATATAAGATCTTTGAAATGTCTTCACAAATACACAGACGTGGCTCGAGTTTAATTAGAGGCCAAACAGAAGGAAGAAGAAAAAAGATAGAAAATAAGAAATACTTTTAACAAAAAGATAACAGTGAAGCTGAGGCTGTGTGCAGGTCTGCAGTGTGGAACACGTGTGCAGATCACTTCAAGTCTGCTTTCCTGCACCCTGATTGGCCTTTGTCCTGCCGCCAGGATGTTTGAGGGCTAATCTGTGGCTGCCAGGAGGGCTTAGACACAGCAGGAGTCCACGGAGGAGATCAAACACTCTGCTGATTACTCTCTCACACACACACACACACACACACACACACACACACACACACACACACACACACACACACACACACACACACACACACACACACACACACCTAATCAGTCATACTAGAGTGCACGTGGACGTTCATGCACACACATTGAGGCAATCACAGTATCAGCTCCAACAAACAAGTGTGTGTCGGGTGGCGGCCAAGGGCACAGGCCCTGGTGGACCAATCCCCATCGAGACTGGCTTTTGGGACATGGGATGTCACCTCTCTGCTGGGGAAGGGGCCTGAGCTACTGCGTGAGGTCCCAGCTAGATATAGTTGGGTTCACTAGAATGCATGGCCTGGGCTCTGGAACCAGTCTCCTGAAGAGGGACTGGACTCTTTTCCACTCTGGAAATGCCCTTGGAGAGAAGCAGTGGGCTAGGGTGGGTATATGTTTCTATCCCCTCGGCTTACTGCCTGTATATTAGAGTTCTCACCAGTGGACGAGAGTGTTACTTCCCTGCACCTGACAGAGGCCCCTGTCCACAAGGTCTTCAAATCCCACCTCTGGCAGAACTTCAACAGGCTGAGGACATTGAGTTCGAATGGACCATGCTCTGCACCTCCACTGTTTGATGAGTCCTGAACAGACGGATGGCCTTTCTTCACTAGAGGAAACGGTCGTTTGTCCAGGACCCATTCGGTTATCTGATGTCAAAGTCGATTTGGATTGTATCACCTGTATAACTAAACTTTTTAGGAGATATTACTGTCTGTATTGACCTGCTGTCAGTGTCAGGAAGTTGATTTTCCTCAGGTGAGTCCCCGCAATGTGCCGTTGATCCCTGGCAGTCACTCAAACAGTCTGTGTGCCTTTATGTGTGAAAATGCTCTCAGATCTTTAGGACAAGTTCACGCGTTAATGTGAGGCCAGCTGGTGGGTCAGTGTTGCAGTATTGTGAACACTGATGAAGAGGAAGCTGACCCTCAGCTGTGACCATGAGCAGTGGAGTCTGAATGAGCTCCACCTGTCGCAGCTCTCTGTACGCTGCAGTTACAGCCTGAATATGTCCTCCAACCATCCGACACCTGCTCCGATGAGCTCATCAGATTTCAGTGTGAGGAAACGTGTGTGTGTTACAGCCACACACAGAGCTGCTTGGATCTGAACACATTAAAGTCGTCTTCCTGTTGTAACGTGGGTACAGATCAGGTCCAGGTGTTCTGCAGCATGGTCTCAGGTCGATCACAGGTCACATCCTGTCATTCCTAATGACTCCCATCCCATCAGGGGGAATTACCGGCTGTGATAGCATCGCTGTTAGTCTGTGTGTGTGTCCTCATGGGGAAATAAGATAAGATATACAGTGAGATTACCTTCATCTACCACAAAGGAAACTCTGCAGGAAGAAAGGAGCTCCCATGTCCCACATCATTTGTGTTCCCGGAGACATCAACAGCAGCATGAATGTCCGTAAAGGCCGCTCGATAAGATCTTCAGCTCATTTAAGCCTTATTTAATCAAGACAGTGAGACTGCTGAGGTTCACAATGTCCTGGCTGAGATGTGCAATAGCTCAGAGGTTACACAGACTATCATACAACAAAATAAGGTCAAACATTTACATACAATAAAGAGTGAAAAACATCCCAAAACAATTAAGTTCAAAAGAGTAGTTGTAAAACAGCTCACTGATCATCTGCAGAGGAACGGTTTATTTGAAGAGTTTCAGTCAGGTTTCAGAATTCATCACAGTACAGAAACAGCATTAGTGAAGGTTACCAATGATCTTCTTAGAGCCTCTGACAGTGGACTCATCTCTATGCTTGTCCTGTTGGACCTCAGTGCAGCTTTGATACTGTTGACCATAACATTTTTTTTTACAGAGATTAGCACATGCCATATGTATGGAGTGGTGGTTAGCACTGTTGCTTCACAGTGAGAAGGTCTGGGTTTGAGTCCACACAGGCCCAGGCCTTTCTGTGTTTGCATGTTCTCTCCAGGTACTCAGGTTTCCTCCCACAGTCTGAAGTCATGTTAGTGGGGTTAGGTAAACCTGTGATTCTAAATTGCCCATAGCTGTGAGTGTGAATGCTTGTCTGTCTCTCTGTTAGCTCTGCAACAGGCTGGTGACCTGTACAGGGTGCACCCAGAATCAGAATCAGAATCAGAAGGTTTTTATTGCCATATGGGTGAACAGGTTCACAGCATTAGGAAATTGCTGCGGTACTTCGTGCTTACAGAAAAAAACAAATAAGTATAAAAACTATAAGACAATATACAAGTATACAAATTGCAAATATACAGAGATATTAGAGCTATAACTATAGCACAATATTACAAAATTACAAAATATACAGTGCAGAGACTAATTAAAAGATAAAAGAATGTAGACTATATTCCACTAATATGTACATCAGTGCAGTCAGACAGGTGCATAGACATAGGGTCATCAGCGTTTGTGGAGGGTGGTGGTAACAGTCTTAGGGTTATTGTTCATGAGTCCAACAGCAGAGGGGAAGAAACTGTTCTTATGGCGGGAGGTTCTGGTCCGTATGGACCGTAGCCTCCTGCCTGAGGGGAGAGGGTCAAAAAGTCTGTGCCCAGGGTGAGAGTGGTCGGCTGTGATCCGACCTGCACGCCCCAGTGTCCTGGAGGTGTACAGGTCCTGGAGAGATGGGAGGTTACAGCCAATCACCTTCTCAGCAGAGTGCACAACGCGCTGTAGTCTCTGTTTGTCCCTAGTGGTGGCTCCAGCGTACCACACAGTGATGGAGGAGGTGAGGATGGACTCAATGATGGCAGTATAGAACTGCACCATGGTCCTTGCTGGCAAGTTGAATTTCTTCAACTGCCGCAGGAAGTACATCCTCTGCTGGGCCTTTTTGATGACAGAGGTGATGGTGGGCTCCCACTTGAGGTCCTGGGTGATGGTAGTTCCCAGGAAGCGAGAAGAGTCCACTGTGGTGATGGGGGGTGTCAGTCAGGATGATGGAGGGTAGAGGGGCTGTGTGCTTCCTAAAGTCCACTATAATCTCCACTGTCTTCTGGGCGTTCAGTACCAGGTTATTGTGGCTGCACCAGGACACCAGACGTTTGACCTCCATCCTGTAGGCCGACTCGTCCCCGTCTGAGATGAGTCCGATGAGAGTCATGTCGTCTGCAAACTTAATAAGCTTGACAGACTGGTGGTCAGAGGTGCAGCAGTTGGTATACAGGGAGAAGAGCAGAGGAGAGAGGACACAGCCCTGAGGAGTGCCGGTGCTGATGGTCCGGGAGTCCGAGACATTCTTCCCCAGCCTCACGTGCTGCTTCCTGTTCGTCAGGAAGTCAGTGATCCACCTGCAGATGGGATCAGGCACGTTCATCTGGGACAGCTTTTCTTGGAGGAGATCAGGGATGATGGTGTTGAAGGCAGAGCTGAAGTCCGCAAACAGGATCCTGGCGTAGGTTCCCTGGGAGTCCAGATGCTGTAGGATGAAGTGCAGAGTCAGGTTGATGGCGTCGTCCACAGACCTGTTGGCTCTGTAGGCAAACTGCAGGGGGTCCAGAAGGGGGGCTGTGAGGGACTTGAGGTGGGACAGCACCAGACGCTCAAATGACTTCATGACCACAGAAGTCAGTGCCACAGGTCTGTAGTCATTTAGTCCAGTGATCCTTGGCTTCTTGGGGACAGGAACAATGGTAGCGGTTTTAAAGCAGACAGGCACGTGGCAAGCCTCCAGTGAGGAGTTGAAGATGTTCGTGAACAATGGGGCAAGCTCGTTAGCACAGTGTCTCAGTGTGGCAGGTGAGACACCATCTGGACCTGGAGCTTTGCGAGCTTTGACACTCCTGAACTGCTTTAGCACCTGGTCCTCCTGAATACAAAAGACTGTGGGGGTGGGGGAGGAGGGGGACTCTGGGGTGGGAGTCCTTGATGATGTGGGCTTCTCTGAGGTGTGGGGAGTGGGGGAGGTTGGGGGGTGAATATTTGTGTTGGCTGTATTGTAGTTGGGACTGGTGGAGGTGTGAAGGCTGCTGAACTGACCATCAAAACGACAATAGAACTCGTTCAGTCTATTTGCAGTTTGTAGGTCGTCTGTGGAGTGGGGGGGTTTTAGGCTTGTAGTTGGTAATCTGCCTAAAGCTTTTCCATACAGAGGCCGCATCGTTCTCTGAGATCTGCTGCTGTATATTCTCAGAGTGATGTGATCTAGCAGTGGCCACTTCCTTGCTAAACCTGTACTTGGCCTCTTTGTAGAGGCCAAGTACACCCCCCTAGTGTGCTGCAGTGGTCTGAATCATATTTATCATTGATACTCAGCTTTAGCTATCAATGAAGACACATTAGTTAAACTGCAGGAATGTCTTAAAGACATTAAGGCCTGGATGACCTCTAATTTCCTGCTTCTAAATTCAGATCAAACTGCAGTTCTTGTTCTCGGCCCCACAAATCTTAGAAACATGGTGTCTGACCAGATACTTACTCTGGATGGCATTACTTTGGCCTCCAGTAACACTGTGAGAAATCTTGGAGTCATTTTTGAGCAGGATTGTTAAGGTCAGCAGGAGCAGAGCTGGCAGACAGGAGGATAAAAAGGAAAGTGAGCCTTGACTCATGGCTGATAACATGAATACAAAAAGAGACAGAAAACTAAAAACAAAACTTACACTAGGAAAACACTGAACCAGGGAATGCTGGGACAAAGACAGGGACGGATACAAGAGGAGACTCAGATAATAAATCCACAGAGGGATCTGAGGGTAACAGGCGGGAGCACAGCTGAGAGTAATCACAGAAGACGAGACAAGGAAGTGAAACTAAATACAAAACATGAGAGACTAAAGAAGTAAAACAGGAAACATGGAGACAGGAAGACAGACACTGAGGAAATCAGACACATGAATAACACAAGGAGACAGAACACGAGAGGGGGGGGAACATTTATACTAGGAAAGACACACAGAGGGAAACCTCAGGTCTAAAGTCACTGGAACCGAATGCACTGAAGAGTGACACATAACACAAGCACTGAATAAAGACTAAATAAATAAGAGTTTGAGCTGTGTGGTGTGAGACATCTACTCATTATGGCAGTGCATTATGGGTGCACTGAGCCAACGATGTGGACTGCATCTGATTATTGTGCCACAGGAAAAAAGCTTCCTGCACTTTATTCTTGGACAAAATCAGCAAAGTTTGAGCTTTTCAGATTTGACTGAAGATTCTAGACAGTCCTGGGCAGAAGGTCCAAAATACCTGCCCACAGGTGTTTCCACGATGGCTGCTGAGCAGCAGGACCTGCTTCTAGAAGGAATTAGAGCAATTATTACAGGTACAGAGATTAAGGGGCAGTTGGGTAATCTGCAATTCAATTTGGGGAAAAGGTGTTAGTCATAAACCATGGAAGAGACCCCAAAAAAAAGGATGCAGAGAAAATTTTATTCAGGAATCTAACAGGAAGCCAAATATGAACACAAAGGCGGTGCAGTCTGTTCATTGTGAGGTGGCGTGGAGCTCCCAGCTCTGCGGCAGATTCAGACGGCCCTGAGGGGACCGCATCGCTCTCAGCACCGCGTCCTCATGCATGAAGCTCGACCGCTGATGCTGCAGCGAGACACAAAGCAGGACTCTTCACAGCCCCCATTAAACCCCAGCAGACCTGAAATGTGTGAAGCAGTCTCTCAGAATCGAACTGGGGTCATCTCTATTTAATACACACACACACACACACACACACACACACACACACACACACACACACACACACACACACACACACACACACACACACACCTTCTGCGCTCGTTGAGCCATGATTGATTTTTGTGATGGATGGGCAGCCGCTGTGGGTGCATGCTGAAGCTTTGCTCTAATACAACACAAGAAGAAACGGTCGGCTGCTGTGATTTGAACACTGGTCAGATGAAGGTGCTCTTCCTCCTCCTTTTCATTAGATTCGTCTGATTGTTTTGAGCAGATCGTGCTGTAATTTAACATAAAAACAGAGAAAAACAGTCCCAACAACCGCGCCTTTCCTGAGTTTAATAAGAAAAAGAAAAATGATGGATGAATATTTCCCAACAGACCTCAGACATGTGACCACAGACTCTCATATTAGGTTTACTGTAGAGCTCAGAGGAGCCAAAGACCGGCACACACTTTAAAAAGCTTAAAGTGTTTCACGGTGAGAAAAGGCTGAAAAAGTAACTGTGTCACAGCTTTTTATAATTCCTCCTGCATCTGTCTGATTCTGTGCTTTTCATGGCCCACTTTGTTCTTCCTGTCATGGGGAAAACATTCCTTTCCCACTGGGAAAGTTCAAACTGGAAAAATGACAAAGTCAGTAAATTTTGTTGATGTCATAAAATGGAGCAAATTAATTTACTGCAAACTAGTTTTTTTTCTTTGATTAGAGGCAGATGTTCATGCATTTATTACTTCTAGGCTGGACTATTGTAATTCATTATTATCACGCTGTCCTAAAAGCTCCCTGAAAAGCCTTCAGCTGATCCAAAATGCTGCAGCTAGAGTACTGACAGGGACTAGAAAGAGAGAGCAGATTTCTCCCATATTGGCTTCTCTTCATTGGCTCCCTGTTAAATCTAGAATAGAATTTAAAATCCTTCTCCTCACATACAAGGTCTTGAATAATCAGGCACCATCTTATCTCAAGACCTCATAGTACCATATCACCCCAACAGAGCACTTCGCTCTCAGACTGCTGGCTTACTTGTGGTTCCTAGGATACTTAAGAGTAGAATGGGAGGCAGAGCCTTCAGCTTTCAGGCCCCTCTGGAACCAGCTCCCAGCTTGGATTCAGGAGACAGACACCCTCTCTATTTTTAAGATTAGGCTTAAAACTTTCCTTTATGATCAAGCTTATAGTTAGGCTGGATCAGGTGACCCTGAACCCTCCCTTATTATGCTGCTATAGGCCTAGTCTGCTGTTAAATGTCAGCACTCAGGACAGACAGCACTCTGCTAAAGTCTGGCTTTCTTCATGTGGCTGTGGAAAGTCACCCATGTGTGGTTCTCTAATGCACTCACAGATTCAGACTGTGGAGAATGGCCTCCATGATGAGCTACCTACAGGTCAATGCATCACCCTCCTTTACTGTCAGTGCCATGCTCAGCAGGGAAAATAATGAGTCTCAGTCCATGCAGATTTCTGCAGAATTCAATGAATAACATCTAAAAAAAAGAAATGCAAATGTCCGGGTTTCTTTCACACTGTTTTCTGCATTATAATCCAGAATCATGCAGATTCATGGGGGCTCCAGCATACGACACACATTGACTATTTTTAACGAGCCATCACAGCTGAACATGTGGATGTTGGAGATCTGTGAGTGGAGAGCAGAATGTCTCCTGAGAGGAAGAGTTTAAACACAGACCTTCTGTTTTTTGATTTGTCCTCCCTGAACAGTTACAGGCTTAAATGTCAAGATAAAAACTTTCTGTAAGAATTGTTGGCTGGAAATGTTTTGTACTAAGTATGCAAAGTTCAGTGTGAAATTCTCTCTAATCCAAAGTTTTTGTCTAGCTTGGACCTGGTGTGAACTTATATCCCAGTCAGTACAAAACCATCGCTACCCTTCATTCTTTAATGCCACAGTCTGCACGGTAAAGTCTGAGACCTGCATCGACTCGTCCACAGTCTGCGGACCGATTTCTCTGTGAAGGACGTCCAACATTAGCTCAGCCTAAGCTCCACACGAGGACAAACACCACCAGCTGCTGAGCCTTCAGAAGACTCAGACTGAGCGGGGGGAGTTACAGAGAGGCCTTTGAGCTCTTTGTCCATCCAGGCATCCATGCAGGGTTAGAGGAAATTAATGGCTGATTCATTTTTGCCAGCTGATTGAATTTCCATTGATTATTGCTGTTAGTCTCTGAAGGCATGAAAGTAATCAGACAATTTGCAGTTCAGCTGTGATTACTGTGTTTGACTGTAAAGTGTCAGCAGCCTGTCCTCAGAGCTGCTGTGTGAGGCTTCTTAACACAAAATCTGCAGCTTAAAAGCCGTCCAGCAACAAAGGTCTGAGTGAGTGAAGACCCAAGCTTTTAGGACAGCCTGATAATAATGAATTACATAGTCCAGCCTAGAAGTAATAAATGCATCAATTAGCTTTTCAGCATCACTCTGAGAAAGGATGTTCTAATTTTAGAAATAATTACACAAGTGCAAAAAGCGGTCCTACATATTTCAAGATTCAAGATTCAAGAAGTTTATTGTCATGTACACCGCAAAACACTGTGGTTATGCTGAGCAATGAAATTCTTACTTGCGACTGCTTTACAAACAATTGAAATAAGCAACTAAGTTAAATAAAATTTAAGAACTAGTATATTAGGAAGTAAAAGTAGAAAGTAAAAATAAATAAATAATAAAGCAAAGTGCAATATATACAGATATATACAGATGAAAGAAAGGCAGGTATCACAGTTTGGTAATCAGTCAGTGGTTCAGTAGCCTGATGGCCTGTGGATAGAAACTGTTTTTTAGTCTGGTGTTCTTGCTTTTACACTCCTGTAACGTCTGCCAGACGGCAGGAGTGTGAACAGTGTGTGCTGTGGGTGGGTACGGTCCTTGATGATGTTGTGTGCCCTCTTTATTACCCGGGTATTATAAGTGTCCTGTAGTGATGGGAAGGCAGCTCCACAGATGAATTGTGCTGTTTTGATGACACGCTGGAGAGCCTTCCTGTCCTGACTGGTGCAGTTTCCATACCACACCGTGATGGAGTTTGTCAGGATGCTCTCACAGTGCATCTGTAAAAGTTGCTGAGGAGCTTGGGGGATAATCCGAATTTCCTCAGTTTCCTTAAGAAGAAGAGTCTCTGCTGAGCTTTCTTGACAGTCTGTGTTGTGTTGTAGGTCCAGGTGAGGTCTTCACTGATGTGGGTGCCAAGGAATTTGAAGGTCTTCACTCTCTCCACCTGAGTCCCGTGATGAATAATGGAGCATGCTGGTCTCTTCTCTTCCTCGGGTCAATAATCATCTCCTTAGTCTTCTCTGTATTTAAGGAGAGATTATTTCCTGGCACCAGGACACCAGCTGGGCCACCTCTTCCCTGTAAGCTGCTTTCCTCTCCCCCAGTAATCAGCCCAATGACGGTGGTGTCGTCAGCAACTTGACGATGGAGGTGTTGCTTTGGGAGGGGATGCAGTCGTAGGTGAAGAGGGTGTACAGGAGAGGACTGAGCACACAGCCTTGTGGGGTCCCAGTGCTCACTGTCTTTGTTTCTGATGTCCTGGTACCAACTCTGACTGCCTGAGGTCTGTCTGTAAGGAAGTCCAAGACCCAGCGGCAGAGGGAGGGTGGTATTCCGAGGGGAACAGCTTTTCAACCAGCCTGCTTGGGATGACAGTGTTGAAAGCTGAACTGTAGTCTATAAACAGCATTCGAACATAAGTGTCCTTATTTTCAAGGTGTGAGAGGGCTGTATGGATGGCTGCATTAACAGCATCATCAGTTGAACGGTTCTGACGGTATGCAAATTGCAGGGGATCTAATGTGTCCGGAATGGATCCTTTAATATGGGACATGACCATCCTCTCAAAGCACTTCATTACAAGTGAAGTGAGTGCAATGGGACGATAGTCATTCAAAGAGGTTGTGTTGGTTTTCTTGGGGAGGGGCACTATAGTGGTGGACTTGAAGCATGTGGGCACAGATGATTGGGAGAGGGACAAATTAAAAATATCTGTAAAAACCTCGGCCAGCTCTGAAGAGCAGACCCTCAGAGCACGGCCAGGGATGTTGTCGGGCCAGGTGCTTTTCGGGGGTTGGTCCTCCTCAGGGCCTTGCACACCTCAGTCGATGTTACAGTGGGTGAAGAGCGCTGTGTTGCCTCCGGTAGTAGAATCTCTCTACGTTGGATGGAGTTGAGGGTGTCAAGCGAGCATAGAACTGGTTCAACTCATCTGGTAGGGCGTTGTTGCAGGCTGTGATCCTGCTGTCCTCTGCTGAAGTCAGTGATGTGTTGCAAGCCCTGCCACATGCGTCGGGAATCAGAGTGTTTGTAATATCCCTCCAGCTTCAGTCTGTACTGCCTCTTGGCTTCCCTGATGGATCTACGTAGGTCATATCTGGTCTTTCTGTAGCCCTCCGTGTCACCAGAGGCAAATGCAGTTGAGCGTGCATGCAGCATGGAGCGTACCTCACAGTTCATCCATGGTTTCTGGTTGGGATATATCTTGCAGCATTTGGTGGGGACAATATTATCAATGCATGTGCTGATATAACTGGTAACCACTGATGCATATTCCTCTAAATCCACAGAACTGTCCTCTCTCAGAGCAGCATCTTAACACATCCAGTTTGTGGCATTAAAGCAGTTCTGAAGCAGCAGATCAGTCTCTTCACTCCAACTTTAATGCTTTTAATTGCTGGGGGGGCTTGTTTGAGGAGCTGCCTGTACTTTGGATAGAGGAACACAGAAATATGGTCGGACTGTCCAAAATGTGGGCGGGGCACAGCCTTGTATGCATCTTTCACATTGCTGTACACGTGATCCAGGATGTTGTTATTCCTTGTGGGAAAGCTCACATGTTGATGGAACTTAGGGAGAACAGTCCTGAGGCTGCAATTGTTAAATCCCCGGCAACACAAACACAGCATCTGGTGGGCGGTCTCAGTTTGCTGATGATGTCGTGCAGTACTCCTAGCGCTGTGGTCCGATCGGCTCGCGGCGGGATATAAACAGCCAGCATTAACACAGCACTGAACTCCCTCGGTAAATAAAAGGGTCTGCACTTCACCATCAACACTTCGATGTCAGTACCACAGTGTTTCTCCACCACCTGAACGTCCACACACCATCGCTTGTTGACATAAACACATACACCGCCACCTTTGTTTTTACCCGAGGCAGATGTGCGGTCTCCGCGGTGCACTGAGTGGGTCTGTAGTTGAATGGCCGAGTCCGGCGTAGTTGCAGTGATCCAGGTTTCCGTGAAGATCAGAGCACAGCACTCCCTTGATCTCCCGCTGAGCTATTGTCCTAGCTCTCAGCTCGTCCATCTTGTTTTCGAGAGAGCGGACATTAGCTACCAAAAGGCTAGGCAATGGTGGTCGTGTGGCTCTAGCCTTTAGTTTAGCATGTAGCCCTCCTCTCTTGCCACGCTTCCGTCTTGGATGCGCTCGTGTCGGCTGCTCTGCCTGCCTGAGCGTGATCGTGGTGTTACGGCCTGCTGGCTGGAGCTGGCATGATCCAAACACAGAAGAAGGCTATGGTCCAAAAGGTCTAAGCTAAGCCCATGGGAAACTTTTCCAATGTCCAATAGTGTTTCTCTGCTGTACGTGATCCTTGAGTACAAGCACTGAATATTAGCCACACAAACTAGCACTAGAATAAACAACAAATACAATTGGTGTAGGGAGCGCGTCGCAAACACGTCTGCCACAGAGGGCGCCATGTTGAAAGGAGTTTGTTTGTTTAATATGTGCATTGAAGGACATATCCTGGTCAAAAATGACTCCAAGATTTCTCACAGTGTTACTGGAGGCCAAAGTAATGCCATCCAGAGTAAGTATCTGGTTAGACACCATGTTTCTGAGGTTTAACTGCCAGTAAATAAAAAGTACAAAAACCTCAGTTTGAATTTAGATGTACAAAATTACAGGACATGAGGACATTATCTTTTATTTTACTATTATTTCTCCTGGCTTTTCATCAGGCTGCGGGACTGTCTCAGATTTAACTTCATCATCTCTTGTGACGAGTCTGAACACGTACCTGCCCACCGTGGGCGCAGACTCGATCTCCAGCTTCATCTTTACATCAGACACCCACAATTCAAAACAGGCCTTCACAAACCACAGTGTACTGCGTCCAGCTTTTATACGCAGCCTGTAGTGCCGAGTGCTCTTCCTGCTGCAGTCTAGTATGGACTGATGGCACCAACTGTATTAACAGCACCGTTTGAAGTGGACCGTTTTAAATGATGGAAACCACTGAGGGTGCTGAAAAGGCTGTGGAGTGAGTGGGCACAGGGACCTTGAGTTGAAATTGTTTTGTCAGCTGCTGCTTCTAAAGGTCAACGATGAGCTCTAAAGCTCAGACTCAGTTTTATGCTTTCAGAGCTGTATTTTTATCATCTTTATTCGCCTATTCTACCAACAAATTTCAACTTTAACCTGGGAAACTGTCCAAAAGCATCAGCTGGTTTTCAGCCATCATCATCTATTATCGAGGAAACGCTGTGTGAACATGCGTGCCTGTGCAGGTTTCATCTGTGACGACCCATTCATTAAATTCCAGTGAGTAATAAGCAGTGAGTCAGTCCCACAGACTCCCTTATAGCACCAAATCACAACAAACAGTTGCCTCAAGGCCCCCACAAACATCAGTACAACAGCAGTAATATCACAAACTAACCACCTCCTATTACCAGTTTTAATTCACTTTTTATACATTTATATAAATATGCATACCTGGGAGTAATTTCAATCTGAATTTCTGTTATTACGACGGCCCCCTGCAGCACCTTCCCACGACCCTACAATAATTACAGAGAAAACCAAACTTCCACAGCATTCCGAGGAAGGCTGAGGACATTGAGTCCGGATGGACCCTGTTCCTCACCTCCATTGTTGAGGCGGCTGCACGGTGCCTGTCGTGATGGTCATCGAAACTGTTGTTTCAGATTTTTGGATTGATATTGTGCGCTCGCAGAAACTAAAGTCTTCGTTTTACTCTGTCTGCACCGTCCTCCTGCTGAGGCTGGTTCAGTGTCAAATCCATTGTGGTCTCCTGGAATAGCCTCTGTATTTTAATAACTACCAAATATTCAAACTGAGACCAATTAAAAATAATTAAAAACTCCAGTGAAACAAGTAAAGCCACAGTGAAACCCGAGCTGAGAACAAAATAAAAACTCATTAGAAAAAAGCTCTGATCATTCAGCTTCCAGCTGAAGAGACTAATGACAGGTGCAGCTCACGCTGACCTTGGCTGTGTGGTTCAGTATGGCCCCTTCATGGTCAATACATCACTTCCTGGTGCGTCACATGTCCACCCATGCCCTAAATCACTGTGCATATGAGGACCTTTTAGATGAAGCGGCCCTCACCTCTGCACACACACCTCAAAGATCGAGGCACTCAGCGATGTTCTTCCGTCCCCTGAGGCTGCTCCATCAATGGCTGTGATTAACAAACTGCAGCCCGGGCGCTGCAGAAAACAGAACAATGGTGCAGAGGTGAGATTCAGATTTATATCCAGCAGCAGCAATAAATCCCAGCGGGTCACATGCACTCCCAGGTTAATGCACAATATTTAATTAGCTGAAACTGATGGCATAGGCAGGTATGAAGAGGAGAAAAGGAGCTCTTTGTGTTCATTAAAAGCTCCCTCTTTAGCAGTGAGATCTATAAAAGGGCCCTCAGATCAATGAGCAATACACACAGATTAATCTGCTGTCACGTTAACATCAGGTTTGATACATTTCACAGGAAACGGAGGATTTTAATGGCTCAGAGTCTGACTCTGTGAGCGCATTAGAGAGCCACACATGGGAAACTTTCCAGCAAACTGAGGGAAAAAACCTGCTCCAGATATCTGAGCTGTCACAGTTTAAAGCCCGAAACACGATCATCCACAGATCAGGAGCCTCACTCTGAATTTCACTTATAGTGGAAATTGTTAAGGACCGCTGCTACACTAACAGGTTAAAACAGCCTGAAAGTATCTGAAAATGACTGCATACTAACAATGAGGGAGACATGTGTTTGAGGCAGAGGATGAAGTGAGGGCCTCTGTATCAGGTAAAGCATTATTATGAACAGTGAATCAGACAGATAACGAGATGGAGCTAGAAATGAGCGGCCATGTCAGCAGCTCAGATGGCACTCCAGTGTTCCAGGTGATGAACCTCAGGGGAAAGGTGAGAAAGGTGAAAGCATCAGAATGACATCAGCGCTGTTTGGGTCCATGCTGACAGTTTGAGGTCATTGTGTTCTCAGTCTGAACTTTAATCATTAATGTTTTTCATCACTGATGAGCACTGCTGCTGGAAGTTTAATGGTTGAGCCAGCTCCTCCTTCTCTGTCCTCAGCAGTTTGGGGTCTGCAGCAGAGTCACCAGTGGAGGATGACGGTGTAATCTCCATGGGCTGCACGGTGTGACGGTCCAAACCAGATGAAGCAAAGCTCCTCTGCTTTCATTTCATATGTTTTTCCAGCTGAATGCAGTTTAGCAAAGGTGAAATTTCACATTAGCGGCATAACTTGCATCATCCTGCAGACACCTGACGCACCGCTGAGCGGGAGGATCATGAAGGCGGCTCTGATCTCACTGTGAGAGGAGCGTTCTTTGCCAGCTGAAATGAATCCACTGTCCTCACAAATATCAGACATTTTCACAGCACTGCAGTCCAACTGTGAATTCAGTCAGGATCTCTGATGGTTTCAGGTCATCTCAGAAGAAAAATCTTTTATTTGAGGGCATGAAATAAAATCTCAAAGTTCTCACCTGAAGCCCTCACACTGAGCTGAGTAAAGGCTGGGACTCTGAGTCCGAGTGCGCCGTGTTCTGCACGAGGCCGCGTTTTCGATATTGATATCTTTAAGATTTCAATCAAATCACGACTTCTGTCGAGCTTAAAGCTTTCTCTTTCCTCCTCAGACAGATGTGAAGATATCAAAGTTAATTTTGGCCTAAATATTTTTTCAGATGTTGAACCTAACAAATGTACTAATGAGGAATATGCAGCTGCCTATGAGAGGTAAACTCTGAAATGGCCTCCAAGCAGCCAGACTTTAGTGTTCTGGAGTAACAGTGATATCCAGTTTCAGTTTCAGTTTCAGTTTTTCAAAGCTGCTTTTCACTCATTTCCAGTCCAGGAATTTAACAAAGAACCAGTTTTAAATGAGACACTTTGTTACTGCAGCCTGCGACAAAAACACATTTGTTTCCATTTCTTTGGTTGAATCCATGAAAAAGGCCAAAGATAGTCTGACAGAATAAAACTGCATGTTTCCAGTAGCATGCTGTCAGCTGATAACTTACCTCAGCAGGGTGTGCTGTGTGTCTTTAAAACATTTCAGGCAACTCGACACGTGGAGGACGAAAGAAGCATCAATCCTACAAACAGCAGATGGTGAAGACCTGAAAGTCATGACTTTAAGAAATAGAAATAAATCCAGAGAGCTGACACAGACCTGAGAGATGCATCTGGACCTTCAGCCGATCCATCTACTGGTCACTGAAGCCTCATCAGAAATGGTCTCAGTGGAAGGACGGCTGTCAGGAAGTCAGTCTTAGTGAAGGGAAACAGGGAGGACAGGCGGAGGTCTGCCACATTACACAAAAAGCTGCATTTAATATTTTTGGTTGAAATCTTCATCAGTGTGTAAGGAGGAGGAGGTCGGGAGAGAGGTGCACACTGTCTACAGCATCTTCACCATCTGTGATTGGCAACATCTTCATTTGTCAGCATTGATCCCAAACACACTGCCAGAACAATAAAAAACACACTTGGATAATAAAATCAGACCATGTGACGGACCGGCCTCCCCAGAGCCCAGAGCAATGTGGGACAGGACAGAACCATCCAAAGTAGGCTCAGCAGCGACTTCACTTCCTGAGGGTCCTCAGAAGAACAACTTGGACTCAAACCTGCTGCTGTCCTTCTACCGCTCATCCATTGAGAGCCTGCTGACGTACTGTATCACAGTATGGTACGGCAGCTGCACTGAGGCAGACAGGGTCAGGCTTCAGAGGGTAGTCAAGACAGCACAAAGAATCATTGGCTGCCCTCTCCCCTCCCTGATGGACATCTACACCTCCCGTCTGCATCAGCAGAGCAGGAACATCATCAAGGACAGCCTCACACCCTGGCTTGACCTCTGACCTGCTGCCCTCTGGCAGGAGCTACAGGAGCATCAAAGCCAGAACAAACAGACTCAAGAACAGTTTCTTCCCCAGAGCAATCACCACCCTGAACTCACACACTCACCCACCGTAACTGTGCAACACCCCACATCTCTGTGCAATATTAGATTATTCCTACTGAACAATATCTGTCACTCCTATAATGTGTAATATCCAATATTCATTCACCAAGTACAATACGCACCATCTTCATTATTATATGTATACACTTATTTTATTTTATTACAATATATATATTTTTATACATTGTTTTATTTTCTGTAGATTTTTAGAAGTTTTGACTTTCTACTGCATGGCACTGAACAGGAGTGTCCCTCCAATCTCATTGTACATTCTGTATAATAAAGGCCTTCTGTTCTATTCTATTCTATTTGCACATAATTCCAGCTACACAAGCATAAATGGGGGCATCGCCACTTGTGTAGATTGTGTACAGAGGCCACAAAGACCCAGCTCTGAGCAGCTCCAAAACAGAAGCAGCTTCATGTGGTGGAACATCAGGATGCAGCTGGATTTGACCTTTGACTCCTTCAAAGAGTTCAGTTTATTTCTGTCAGACACCACATACAGGTGCCATTAATCTGCTGCACTGGCACTGAAGTTTATTGTAGAGTTTATTGATTTTGGTGAACTAAAACTAAACTATAATATAAAATCCACAACTATAATAACCCTGGAAGGAAGCAGATAAAAACAGCACACACTAAAATCCTCACAGAACCTCAGTCTCCAAGAACAATAACAAAGACGATGACTAACAAAGATTACAACAAATACAAAAAATCCTAAAGATTACACCTGAAGAATATGAACGAAGAACTCAACACAACAGACTCACAAACCATAAACATATAGAGCATACAGGCTGCTTTCTCAGCTGCTGGACAACATGCCTCGCACACAGAGAACCTTAAGGCACGAACGTGTTTGAGGAGCGGCTGCTTCGAGGCCCACGCTCCTTTAATCCGATCAGAGGCCAAAACGATTCCCGATGAGAACGATCCGTCCACACCACGACGGGGAAACGAGAAAAGCTGCCTCGGGGTCTTCACGTGTTCTCAAACATTTCTGAGTACGACTATGGAGCGAGTCAGAAAAGCTCGTGTTTTCATCACAGAAGTTGATGGTCTGAGCGGCCGACTGCTCGGGCTGGCATGAACATTAGTTACTAAGGCTACCAAGTGAGGAGCAATTAGCAATGTCTCAAACTGTTTCTGTGACAACTGCTTCCAGCGCGCATCCATCCAGGACAGCTGATTAGAAACAGACTAAACAAATGGGAGCTCAGCTCCACACTAAGCCGGGGCTGCCCACCTCTCTGCATCATTACCATACCATACCATTAAGAGGGAGAACCTGGAACACGAGAAAACAAGTTCAAAACTTTCCTGTAATCTCAGAGCGTTGGCCTCCATGTGGTCCCTTCTGAAGCGCCTGTATGAGCTCTGCTCCCACTGCTTCAGATTAAATATGAATATTCTGAGTGTCAGACCGACAGCTACCTTTACCAGTCACATAGCCTACAAACACAGTTACATTAGCTAAACTGTTTTCACGTCAAATTCTCAGTTCATCACAACAAAACTCTTAAAATATGCCCACTAATACCGCTGCGCAGCACGTGTCTGCTAACCATAGATGGGAGCGACATCGTATTACATCACTGAAGTAACGCAGCTGTCTTCAGTCAGTCTCTTGGTAGTCTGTTTGTGCTCATTAGCATTGTTTTTTGGTCACACAGAGTGAAGGATGATGGGTATGAAACCTGCACAGATGTTGGAAAGCAGGCTGCAACACAAAGGAAGAAGCAGCCCAGCCTTCATCCTACTTCCTGTTCGTTTTTTGCTTCTTTCCCTTCATGATTATTCTGCCTTTTTTCTCTTGTCTGATCTTATTTTCTTCCACAAACCCATGATTCTGTACTTCAGCTCGTTTCCTGGAAAACAGGAAACAGTCAGCACAAACCAGCCTGTCTATGCTCGAGTCAGTGGCTCTGAGGCTGGTCTGATGGTGTGTCAGAAAGAACCTAAACACAAACCAATCCAAAGCAGCTCTGCTCTCTACATCAGGTTATTCAATTACTTCTTCAAAGTGTTTTATTTTCAAAGCTTGGGTGAAGTTAAGCGTGAGCGCTTATGTGCTGCAGGAGACGTTACGCTAAGTGCTTGTGAAGCATGAAGCAGCTTCTCTAATAGCTCCATCCATAGTTTGAATGTGGTGAAATTGCAGCATTTGAAGGAGGTGTTCAGACTGCAGGGTGAGTGCACAGTGATGGTGAGCTGTCAGAGCTGCAGAGGGTTTCTGCAGGGCTGCTGCGCACCACAGGCTTTCCTCGCTCACTGTAATGGAGACTTAATGTGGCACTGAATAGTTCAGTAGATGAAATTAAAGTGGGAACAGACTATGGGGCTGATCGTGGATCAGATTGATTCAGTGACACATGTGAGAATGTGCAAGAGCGAGCAGCTCTGAGGCACAAACACACCAACAAGTACCCCTGGCAGACATCAACCCCATCATTCTGCTTTAATCATCTTCATCTCAGAGTGTGTGTGTGGTGTGTGTGTGTGTGTGTGTGTGTGGTGTGTGTGTGTGCGTGTGTGTGTGCATGCACTCAGGTAATTTGTTCCACGGCGGTGATGGCTTCAGGGAGGCTCTTTAAGGCGATGAAGAAGGAGGAGAAAATGAGTCTGAGGCATTTTCATTTTCTCTGCTCGCTGCCTCTGAAACTAACTGCTGAAGGCCGATATGTTTGTGGTCAGGCTGAGTGTGCAGCTGGTCTTCAGGCTGATGTGAAAGCTTTCATTTTGGATCTGAACCTCAACCAGACTGAAATCTTTAGGTTTGAACCAAAATATGTTCATCTGTTCTTCTTTCTCTCCTCCCAGGCTCTTTCTCCTGTTACGACCCATCAAGGACCAAACAGCCTTCAAACACTGAGAGGCCCCACAGCGCTGTCTTTAAGCTCACCCCCAACAGGCAGGAGTATTAATGAGGCTGCAGCCACAAACGAATCAAAGCTGACCGAAGCACATTCCTCTGATATGAACCCTCTGGCAGCAGAATCATTATCTCTTTCACTCACGCTCTCAGTCTGCTGAAACAATCTTTCAGCGACTCAGATGTGAAATATTAAACACAGACATTTATTTTGGAAGAAACTCATTTCAGCGCGCAGGTGTGACGATAACGGCTGAAGATCGAAGGAAGGTGAACGTTGTTGTCAGATGGCTGAGTGTTTCAGAGACTGCTGCTCTCATGGGATTTTCCACACAGCTGTTTCAAGGGTTCACAGAGAAGGTCTGAAAGTGGTGGCCTAGGGGAGAAGAAGAGGGTTCATCACTGAGAGGACCCTGGTTCAAATTCTCGGGCTGGCATCACTGTGGGTCCCTGAGCAAGCCCACCCCCCCAGGTTGCTCCCGGTGCCCCTTGGCTGCCCCCTGCTCATGCTGTGCTGGTGTAATACTCCAAGACTCATGTGTGTGATGGGTTAAAGGCAGAGAATGAATCTCACTGCATTATATGTATGTGACAAATAAAGCTCTTTCTTCTTCAAAGAGAGCTGCTGTCAGAGGTCAGAGGTCACAGGAGAATGGGCAAACTGCTTTGAGCTGATGAGGTCAGCAGTGACCCAAATAACCACTCATTACAACCAAGATATGTAGCACAGCATCTCTGAACATGTTTCCACACATGGGGCAGCTGTGGCTCAGCACATAGAGCAGCTCATCTACTAAGCGGAACATTGGTGGTTCAATTCCTGGCTGCTCCAGTCTGTGTGCCAAAGTATCCTTGAGCAAGATGGTGAACCTGGAGTTGCTCCTGATGTGTTCCTCAGCGTGTGAATATTAGATAGAAAACACACTTCGATGCAGATGTGTGCTTTGAGTTTCCTCAAAGTTGAACTAGTTTGTTTCCTTCCACACTAACATTCAGCTCAGCTGCTACCTGTGAAGCTTTTAAAATTAAATTATTAGTCCCTCCACGGAGTAGCTCCAAAACATCGATTACAGCTCTTTCAACTCTGTGCTCTGCCTCCAGGTCACTGAGGTCCTCATCTAGATGCTCTCAGTGCCCCCTTCTCACCTAAAAACTAAAGGTGACCAGGTGATTGTGGTTATTGCCCCTGGAACAGTGTGCTGGTCAAACTCACTGGAAGTGTTTTTACTGCTCTTTTATTTGACTGTTTTTACCACTGTTAGATTTTTCTTATTTTCTGTTTATGACAGTTTCCTGTTTGTAATGAAATGAGTGTCCCTGTAAAGCACTTTGGGTCTGTTGGTACATCTGCGATTTGGATGTTGTGGTCCTTCCCCTCACCTCTGTTTTAATTATTCATCTCTGAGTGTCACGATTTGACCGATCGGACGCGTCAACTTCTTCATCCAACCCTGATTCAGAAGATGGACTGAAGCTTGAGTCATCAGAGTTCAAGTCCTTCAACAGTTGCAAGGCTTGCACAGCTGCCTCTACACAGGCACTGGCTTTGGTGCAGTTAATTAGCTAATTAGGAGCCAGTTGAGGTGGTTCAGGCATCTGATTAACATTCCTCTTGGGTGAAGTGTTCTGGGCAAGTCATACTGGGAGGAGCCCCTGGGGCAGACCGAGGACATGTGCTGTCCCTCGGCTGGCCTGGGAACACCTCAGTGTCCCCCCGGATAAGCTGGGGAGAAGGAGGTCTGGGTTTCTCAGCTTAAGTTTCTGCCCACGCAGCAATGGATGGATGGATGGATGGTAGTTCATTAGCTCTGCTGCGTGTAAAAGTCACCTTCTCCTCATCTCCCAGTGCACCTTCTTCTTTACTTGTTTTCCACCTTGGAAGTGTCATACTGTGTCAGCAGATGTATAACAGCGTTTTTATTGTGTGTCGATGAAAACGCAGAAAGTCTCATCAATGAAACAGTTCATCATAACTGATGGAAAGAATCATCACTGCTGCTAATCTGTTCCTGTGACTGCAGCTACTTAGAGCACAGAACAGAAGTCTGCTCACCAAGTTTGATCATTAAAATGAATTTCACTTTGATATGGGTATTTACTGACGTGATTTCCATGCCTCTTTCATTAGGCTAACACAAACAAAGTCAATCTGGCGGTTTGTCAGAGCTGCTGGAGTGTCACAGGAATGTTCCTTTGGAGTTATGACAATATTCCCAACTAATCAAGCCTGTCCTCCCTAAAACACATTTGTTCATTTGTCACGTTTTATGACTAATACATATGTTTTAAAATTATGAATAACATGTTTGTACAACCACAGTGAGAGCTTGGTCCGTATAGCCGGTAATAAGTCGGATTTGTTTCCTGTGGGTGTTGGACTCCGTCAGGGCTGCCCTTTGTCACCGATTCTGTTCATAATTTTTATGGACAGAATTTCTAGGCGTAGCCAGGTGGCGGAAGGCTTCTTCCTTGGTGGCCTCAGAGTCTCATCTCTGCTTTTTGCAGATGATGCGGTTCTGTTGGCTTCATCAGGGGGGGGCCTCCAGCTCGCAGTGGAACGGTTCGCAGCCGAGTGTGAAGCGGCTGGCATGAGAATCAGCACCTCTAAGTCTGAGGCCATGGTCCTCAGCCGGAAAAGGGTGGAGTGCCCTCTCCGGCTCAGGAACGAGTTCTTGCCTCAAGTGGAGGAGTTTAAGTATCTCGGGGTCTTGTTCACGAGTGATGGGCGAAGGGAACGGGAGATCGACAGGCGGATTGGGGCTGCTTCTGCAGTGTTGCGGACGCTGCACCGGTCCGTCGTGGTGAAGAGGGAGCTTAGCGTAAAAGCGAAGCTCTCGATTTACCGGTCGATCTACGTTCCTACCCTCACCTATGGTCACGAGCTTTGGGTAGTGACCGAAAGAATAAGATCGCGAATACAAGCGGCAGAAATGAGTTTCCTTCGAAGGGTGGCTGGCCTCTCCCTTAGAGATAAGGTGAGGAGTGCGGCCATCCGGGAGGGGCTCAGAGTAGAGCCGCTGCTCCTCCACATCGAAAGGAGCCAGTTGAGGTGGCTCGGGCATCTGATTAGGATGCCTCCTGGCCGCCTCCTGGGTGAGGTGTTCCGGGCATGTCCCACCGGGAAGAGGCCCCGTGGTAGACCCAGGACACGCTGGAGAGATTATGTATCTCGGCTGGCCTGGGAACGCCTTGGGGTCCCTCCGGATGAGCTGGAGGAGGTGGCTGGGGAGAGGGAAGCTTGGGCTTCTCTGCTTAGGCTTCTGCCCCCGCGACCCGGCCCCGGATAAGCGGAAGAAAATGGATGGATGGATGGATGGATGGATGGATGGATGGAATAACATGTTTGTTTTTTCCAGCAAATTCCGAAGAAATAAATTTGGATTTTCTCAGATTTCTGAAAAGCCTACAGGGACTCCCTCTGCTCCTTCTGCACTTGAAGAAGATGGAGCAGGAAAAGCTTAAATATTAAATAACATTGTCTTTGTCCTGTCTCTCTCCCCCCTCACAGCAGATGACCCCCCCTCCCTGAGCCTGGTTCTGATGGAGGTTTCTTCCTGTTAAAGGGGGTTTTTCCTTCCCACTGTCACCAAGTGCTGCTCATAGGGGGTCGTTTTGGAACAAATGACTGATATTGTTGTTCGGATCGGAGGACATGTTGAACTCACCACAGAAAGGAGCCTAATGATTTATGCAGTTTGCTTTAGTGCCCGATCCAAACCAAGCAATGATAAGTGTCCATGTTCACCTGCTCTGTTGCTGTTACTTTTATTTTCACTTTCTTTTTACTGTCCTTACATGAGCTGTGGTCTTTGGCAAATCTGTGAATGCAAACTGATGGATATTTCCGGCTGTTGAGTGTTTCTGCAGGGTCACTGCACCAAAGCCAAAGCCCTGTCTGTATTTGTGTGACACCAGAGGAACAACAGCAGCTGATGCTCTGATATTCACCCTGCACCGTCACAGAGCATCTTCACTGCACACAGGGTGAAGGTTAGTTTGACATGCAGAGGTTATGGCATGTGTTGAAACGTTGGATACAGGAGTCTGTGTTCTGTCTATGAGTGAATGTGTGTGTACAGGTTCTTGCAGAGCAGAATCCCTGATGCTGTACTTTGGTCACAGGCTGGGGGATGGGCACTTTGGAGAAAGGAGCTGTGTGTTGTGTTTGTTTAAAATCCCCTCGAATGGATGAAACTTACAAATAACCTCAGCTAACCTCTCGAGGTAAACACACATCCAGGAAAATATGTATTACTGAACACGTTTGAGCTACAGGGAACTTTAACCCAAAGCACAATGTTTCATCACCCCGAACAAACCTGAAAACAGATTTATTTCTCCAGCTGGAGGAAGGCAGCAATGAACAACGCTATGTGACCACTAATCAGAAAACTTTGTTTCATAAGTGTGATGGAGGCCTTGTTGCAGTCAGTTGCACCTTTGTGGTTATAATGTTCAATAAAACCCAATGAGAGTGCGTCCTGGACAACAGGAGACAAAGAAAGATGATGCAGATCATTGGCTGCTGGATAGGTCAGATCTGAACAATGAGATGTTGACTGTAACCCACATTTCTACTTTAAAATGGAAATAAAACTCTCCAAGTACTCATTAATTATATTTACAACATGCACGTCTGAAACCCTGTCTTAGTTTTAACACCATCCATTTAAGAAAGGACTGTTTTGTGTTTTTCGAGCAGTACAGAGTACGGCTGGTTGGTTGGTTGGTCGGCTGGTGTAGTCCTAATGCTAGCTAACTAGTGACAGAACCTAATATCATATAAGCAAAAATAAAAGTAGATGTTGGTCTGTGTAAGTCTCTTAAAACAACACAATAAAGCAACAATAAAGCACAAACAAGATAAAAAGATTATGCTGTTTACACCAAACTGCCTCCATATAAGGATCTGATGAACAGCACATGGCTCCTTCTGAGGCTGGTTCCAGGAGGTCCGTGGTTAAAATCCCTCTGTGGGAGCTTTTTCTTTCCTTCCTTTTTTAGTCTGACATCCATCCACAAGTTTGAAATGTTTCTGAAATCTTTAAGCAGTTTGGAGTCAATAAAACCATCACAGCATGCTAACTGAAAGCACAACTTAAAATACATGTTCCTTAAATCCAGTCTCATAGACAGTATTCAAACCATAACAGGGTCCATGTTGTAAATTATGCTTAGTACATGTAGGCGTGTCTGAGTATGAAGTCTCTTTACATATTGAGAAGTTTAGAAGAAGAAGAAGAAGAAAGAAAGTGCTTTATTTGTCACATACATATACATGCAGTGAGATTCATTCTCTGCATTTAACCCATCACACACATGAAGTATGTAGTACACACAGCACAGCTTAGGTTTCAATGGTTGTTTTAAACTGTTTTGAGCTCCCAGGTGTTACACAGTGGGGTAGTTAGGTTTTTTTTTTTAACCTAACTACCCCATGATGTGTGTTTGTTTCCTTTCCGGGGACTGATTGTACCGGCGGCACCAGTGTGGCAGCGGCTGTGGACACCCATCTCCCTATGTTAGTCTTGTCTGTTCTCCTCTGGATGGTTGTTCTGAACGCAACTTCATTATATTATGACGGAATGTCGTTATATAATTTGTTGCATAATGATTAATTTTGTTGTATGTATAATGACAATAAAGTTTCTATTCTATTCTACATGAGGGTTAAGGACCCATGTACCCTTCTATATGGATCTATTAGCTGTGTGGCAAACCCAAACTCTTACAGCCAAAAGCTAAAACGAATGTGAGAGAGATGATATGAAAGACTCCATCTTCTAGTTTATCATGTGGCTTCAAGAGGTCTGTTAGAGTTTAGTGAAAGAGGCTAAACTCAGTTTTCATTAACAGCCATCAGACGGCCGCTCTTTAATGCTGCCAGCATTCATTTTTTTCTTCTTTCTGCATTTTATCCTTCAGTCTCTTCATCCTCCTCTTCACTCAGCCACACTGATGTTTTCTCACAGTAATGAAAGTTTCCATCAGAAAATGCAGCACAGCTCATTCTATAGCTGCTCCGTTACTCTGTACTCAGCATCTGAGCAGGACAGTTCACAGTTTCTTCTTCTAATGCAGATCTTTCCCCTGTAAAGAAAGTTCTATAAACTACATGAGACTTAAAATCTACAGTCATGGAAAACAGAAAGTATTCACTCTTTTCTAAGGTTCACGCATCAGGACAGAAAGATCATCTGGTCCTTCTCAGGTTCTAAAATGATTTAAATTCAACCTCAGATGATCAGCAAAACATGACACATTATAAAAGACATTATTTAATTATCAAAACTGAACTAAAATGCAGAAGCAGTGGAAAAGAAGCTCACTGCTTCCATAGGAATTCAGAGGGCAAGTAGCAGCAAGAGCTCTGGATCAATGTTCTCTGCACAGATGAGACCAAAGTGCAGATGTTTGTCCATCATACACCACCAGCACCAACACCTCAGAGCAGCTTGTCAGCACAGAGGAGGAGGGCTGAGGAGCCTTGCAGTCCCTGAGTAGACCATGAACTCCTCTGTAGACCAAAGTATTCTAGAGTCACATGAGGCCATCTGTCCCATAGCTGAAGCTTGGACCAAACTGGGTCACCAACAGGACGATGATCCAAGCACACTGAATGTTGTGGAGGGGGGCCTTCAGAGAGCTGTGCATGAACCTCACTGAGCTGAAGCTCCGCTGTGAAGGAGAGTGGACCAGACTCCTTCACAGTGATGAGACAGGCTGATGAAGCCACACAGGAAACATCACTGCAGCTACAGCTGCTGAGTCAGAGGGAGGACTCAGTTAGTCTCACACTGCTTCTGTGTTTTGGAGCAGTTTATGTTAAATACATAATGACTTGGTGGAATAATGTCATGTGCTGTCTACAGTCTTCATGTGCTTTGTGGATCTGGAGAGAATTTGACTGTGTCCCTCAGGGCATCCTGTGGGGGGTGCTGTGGAGTATGGGGTGTGTGGGCCATTCAGCGGGAGCTTGGTTCTCCTCAGATAGGGTTGAGGAGTGCAACCATTTGGAAGTAGAGCTGCTGCTCCTCCACATTGAAAGGAGCCAGTTGAGGTGGTTTGGGCATCTGATTAGGAGGCCTCCTGGGTGCCTCTTGGGTGAGGTGTTCCAGGCATGGAAGGCATGGAGGCCCTGGGGCAAACACTTTGGTGTTCCCCCGACGAGCTGGAGGAGGTAGCTGGGGAGAGGCAGGTCTTGGCTTCTCTGCTTAGGCTGCTGCCCCGTGACCCGGCCTCTGATAAGGAAAAAGATGCATGGATGGGTGGGCCTGCTCTCCATCTGTGGAGAATGTAATAAATCCAGAGAAAAAGGATGAGCACTAAAAGCTGCTACAGTAAATACAGTATGACCTGTAGAATAAAACAAAGATTTATTTAATGTAAAATGGAAAGAAGGGTTACAGTGTAACACTGGACAAACTGCAGGTAGTAGGCACTCCTTATATTTCATAAGAAACAGTCCTGACACTGAGGACAGGGAATAAAGTGGTTTCAATCTCAAAGTTTTATTAAAAGTTGGTTAAAATGAGCTCTGAATAAAGTGGGATTCATTCATGGAGATCTCTAAATGTTAAAACTTTCATGTGAAACCTGTCCTCACTAATTTTATTGTTCATTTGTCAGAAACTAGAGTTTGACCTTTTTCTTTCCAGCTTCCAGCGTCTCTGGTTAGTTTATTGTTAGTGAGACAAAGTGTAACCTTTTCCAGTCAAACTCTGAGGAACTGAAGATGTGTTTATCTTTCTGTTCTCGTTTCCTCTATGATGAGGAACAAACGGTGATTAGACAAAGCGTTTCATAGCTGAGGAAACAGCAGCAGGATCGTGCTGCATGCCGCTCCCTGCTCTAACTTTGCTTTTAATGAAAATCCCTAAATAAGTTTAATATATGAGGTGGATCTAAATGTTCCTTGGGGCTTCACTTTTCAAAAATTGGTATTTTTTAAATAATTGTTCAAATTCACACCACAGATGCATCTACTAAAATCTTGGACGAGTTTGAATCTTGGAGACCTTGACCTAAAGGTAAAGGTCAAAGGAAAATCATGGGACATTAGGACCTGTGTTCTCTCGGTGATTCAGCATTTGGAAAGGGACATGTTTGTGACACGGTCAATATTCAAATTAGCTAAAACATCTGCTGGGGGCGGGGTTTGTTGTGAGCTGCATCCTAGCTGCTCGCCTCCTTTTTCGACTCAGCCTTTGATGGATCCTGTGAGTTCCTGCTTCCTTTCATGGCGCAGGTGAGTTTGATGCTAATGAAGAGATGTACGATGTGCTACGATGCTGACGGGCATCACTGATGCCTCCTCTGGCTGGGTCGGTGCCATCAAACCAGAAGCAGATGCATTGGCCTGCCTGTCTCATGCTCCCTGGAGGAGAGTGAACTGCTGCACAGTCCACAGGAGCCCAGCTGGTGAGGGAGGTGACCTAAGCTCAAGCATGGGAGATTCATAATGAAGAGGAGCACCACCTGTGCAATGAGGAGGCTCACGCTACGTTCTTTGAGGAGGACCCACCACTATCCTCTGGATGACCTGCCCAGCTCTGCACTCCATCACACGGATTCACCAAACGAGGCAGAAACCTCAGCACAAGGTAGATCTCGCCCCCCACCCCACCCCCGAGCCTTTTTTTGCCTGCAAGTGCTGGCTGCCCTCAGGGTAGCTGGTCTCCCACACGGGGCTGCAGCACTCACCTGCCACACCACCTCCACCCACCCTGTTAGTTAGTTTATTTTTCCTTTTTAAGCTCAGCACCTGGAGGACTTACTGCAGGATTATTCATGTGTACATGGCTGTGACCCATGTAAAAGTTACTGCTGAAACAGGTAGCCTGGTAAACCACTTTATGATTTTATCGTTGCTGTGGGTCCAGTGAGCGGTGAAAGTGGAGATCAGTAAATCACCCTGACTCTGCTGCCTGCTGGTCCTCAAACCCTGGGAATGACAAAGGCCTCCTAATTCAGCCCTCTCTTTATTTAACACAGTTATCGTGAATTATTGCATAATATTATGTTACATTCACACACTGCAGCATCACCCTGTGTCTTTCTTCGTGAGCATGCTCACTGCAGCGTGTTTACAAACACTGTGTAGCTTTTAGTCCTGCAGCTGCTGATGAATTTGTCTTTGCTATACAAATAAAAGTAAACATGTTATTTGTTTAGCATCTTTCAGCATAAACATCACAAAGTGCTAAAACATGAACACAAATGTTAACTGGAAGCAGTTCTTTGGTCTCACACATTCACACAGAGCAACAAAACCACACAAAGACACGATCGCTGTGACTGAGCCGCTCCCTGCTGAGACATTAGTGTGTGTCTCTGGGATTGTTACATAAAGATCAACAGATTATTTTTAGTGTCATGTTCTGATGCTGAGTTCATTTAAAGCTGTTAAAGAGTCACAGACTGACCTCTGACCTCTTCCCTCTCCTCCGTCCTTTACCTGCACACCTCTCTGTACCTTTTCTCCAGTGGTCTCTTCTCCACTTATCCTTCCTTCTCTCTCTCGCTCTTTTATTCTCTCGTCTTCCCACGCATACGAACCCCACATCCTTCCCTTCATACGTTTCTATTCTGTCTCCATAGCGAGCATTTTCCTGATGATTGAAGGCTTTTAGGTTTTTATAAATGCATTTTGAGTGCTGAGCCCATATTTCTTACTAGAATAACTGCTGTTTTTCACATTCCCTGAACGAATGCATTTTACTGGCAGGTTTTCTTTAGTGTGTTTGAGTGTGTGTGAGCAGCTGAATGAGAAACTCACCGGAGAGCCGGGGAAGGTTAGAAAGGTGAGCAAACAACAAGCAGAAACTGTACAGTCAGTTGTTGAAGTCACATAATAACAATATATTCCATAAGTAATAAAGAAAATATTAATTCATGAACTTTTATCTGCAGCCCCAGTTCTAAAGGGTGGGATGCTGAGAAAAACATAAGTAAAAACAATGCAGTGATTTACAATCACACAGATTTGATTCACAATAGAAGAGAAAACATGTCAGATGTTTAAGAAGAAATTGGCTCATTTTGAATTTGATGGCAGAAAAACAAAAACTAAAGAGAAACAGCTGGAGGAACATTTAGCAGCTGATCAGGTTGATGGGCAGCAGGTCAGTGAGATGATTCGATCTAAAAAGAGCCTCTTATAGAAGCAGATGTTCTCAGAGTAAAGATGGGCAGAGGTTCACCGACCTGCAAAACACTGCGTCTACAAACGTTCAGAATAATGTTCCTCAGTGTAAAACTGAAGACCGCAGGTCTCATCATCTACACATCATCAGAAGATTTAGAGAATCTGAGGTGTGCAGCAACAAGGCTGAAAATCAGTATTGCGATCTCTGGGCCCTCCGAAGTACTGCATCAACCCTTTAACACTGAGCTATCGTCTACACATGTGCATTTTACCATAATTATGCAAAGTTTGTCCAATCAAAAACAGCTAAATGGTTTCTGAAAGCTAAGAAAATGCACTTTACTGCCAAAGTTTATTTATTACAGTAACCTCGTGCTGTTGCAGGAAGTCTGTGAACGCAGACACGTTTGAAACATGATGTCTTGGTGACACACTCCAAAAACAGGCCTGATTCTGTCCTGGAAATCACTGCATGGACTCAGGAACACATCCAGGAATCACTGAGCTCAGCTCCACACATGCAGGTTAAAGAAGAAGAAGCCATCTGTGAACCCAATCCAGGAACAGCGCTCTCTGAGCCAAAGCTCTTTGAAATGGACTGAGGCAAAGAGGAAACTGTTCTGAAGTCAGAAGGATCCAAATGGGATCCAGCCCCAGGACTGCTGAGCAGCTGGAATCCTCCATCAGACAGTACGGGACAACATTCCTCTCCCAAAGTCCAGCAGCTGCTCTCCTCAGTTCCAGATGTTTACGGACTGATGTTAAAGCAGAGGATGCTGCACAGGTGGAAACACAAACCTGTCACAGCTTTAGAGACGAGCTGCTGCCATCAAACTCAACATGAGCCAGGTGCTGGTTCAGCTCATCTGGTTGAGCAGGCAAACAAATGCCATGAGACTAAATGTAGGGTCTGACTTGGGACCTTTTGCACTTTCCCCTCATTCTTGAGGCTCTATCAAATAAAAGAAAAAATGAGCTCATGTCTGGATTTATGAGATTTGCAAATCAATGAAGCCTGAATGACCAAACAGGAAACTGACCATGAGGGAAACTGTGGTCAGCATCAGTGAGATGTTCAGCTGATGCAGGGATTTTTGTTGAGCTTCAGGATCAAACCTGCCAGCTAATGTTAGCCTGCCTGTTGTCTGGGATCCATGTTGGGCTACCTGACACCAAACAGTGCAAAGATAAGATCAGATAATATAAATGGATATAAATAAACTTTGAGGTGCTGCAAAGTTCATGTTAGGAAAAATGTAATTATTGGTTAATGAATACAGCGGTCCATCAGAAACAGAAAGTAAAGGCAGGGTCTGTGTTAAGATCCATTTTTGACTTTGTGGCTTCATCACTTTTCTGTGAACGTCTTCCTGCAGAAGCATGAGGTCTGTGCCATTTCCAACGCCTTCTCATATAACTTTCATTTGCCAAATACTGCCTCCATCTAACTGTTGGGGTTTAGGCACTGACAGTCACTTGTGAGGTTTAGGAAAAGATTAAAATCCAGATTAAAATCCATAGAGATGGCGTCAGTGACATGGCCATGAAGCAGCATGTTATATCCCATCATCAAACGATCATGGGATATACTTCAGAAACGAAGCAGAAACGGCTGTCACTTGGTGTTGGCTCTCACTGCGGTATTGTATCACTTCCTGTTCCTGTTTCGGAGCACAGTGTTTTGCTGTCTGTTAGCTGTTATATCTGTATAACTCGATTTATCTGGATAATAACATATTTTAGTGTAATCTTCGCCTACTTTAAATAGCATACTCTTTGGTGAATCACCTGTATTCACATTACTCACTTTATTTGTTTTTAGAAATTCGCTAGCTTAGCTCAGCTAGTAGCTTAGCCCTTAGCCGACTCACTACCAGCATGGCTTCTTCTCCTGTCTCTCCTGCACTTTCCTGCTCTGGGTGTCACATGTTTAGTTACTCCTCGGCCTCCTTTAGCAGTAACGGTACTTGTAATAAATGTAGTCTGTTTGTAGCTCTGGAGGCCAGGCTTTCTGAACTGGAGACTCGGCTCCGCACCCTGGAAAATCCTGCATCTAGCCAGGCCCCTGTAGCAGGTGCGGACCATGGTAACTTAGCCGCCGTTCGCCCCCCCCCAGCAGATCCCGACCAGCCGGGAAAACAGGCCGGCTGGGGGACGGTGAGGAGGAAGCGTAGTCCTAAGCAGAAGCCCCGGGTACACCACCAACCTGTTCACGTCTCTAACCGTTTTTCTCCACTCGGCGACACACCCGCCGAGGAACAAACTCTGGTTATTGGTGACTCTGTTTTGAGAAACGTGAAGCTAGAGACACCGGCGACCATAGTCAAATGTCTTCCAGGGGCCAGAGCAGGCGACATTCATGGAAATTTGAAACTGCTGGCTAAGGCTAATCGTAGATTTGGTAAGATCGTTATTCACGTCGGCAGTAATGACACCCGGTTACGCCAATCGGAGGTCACTAAAATTAATATTGACTCGGTGTGTAACTTTGCAAAAACAATGTCGGACTCTGTAGTTTTCTCTGGGCCCCTCCCCAATCAGACCAGGAGCCACATGTTTAGCCGCATGTTCTCCTTGAATCGCTGGCTGTCTGAGTGGTGTCCAAAAAACGACGTGGGCTTCATAGATAACTGGCAAAGTTTCTGGGGAAAACCTGGTCTTGTTTGGAGAGACGGCATCCATCCCACTTTGGATGGAGCAGCTCTCATTTCTAGAAATCTGGCCAAATTTATTAACCCTCCTAAAAACTGACTACCCAGGGTTGAGACCAGGAAGCAGAGCTGCAGTCTTACATGCCTCTCTGCAGCTTCTCTCCTCCTGCCATCCCCCCAAAACCCCATCCCCATAGAGTCGGTGCCTGCTCCCAGACCACCAAAAACCAAAGCTAAAATCAGCAAAAAGCTATTTAAGCATAAAAATTCAAAAACAATAAATAATACAGCTTCATCAACTGCACCAAAAAATAAAACAATTAAATGTGGATTGTTAAACATTAGGTCTCTCTCTTCCAAGTCCCTATTAGTAAATGATTTAATAATTGATCAACGTATTGATTTATTCTGCCTTACAGAAACCTGGTTACAGCAGGATGAATATGTTAGTTTAAATGAATCAACACCCCCGAGTCACAGTAACTGTCAGAATGCTCGAAGCACAGGTCGAGGAGGAGGATTAGCTGCAATCTTCAATTCCAGCTTATTAATTAATCAGAGACCCAGACAAAGTTTTCATTCTTTGAAAGCCTGACTCTTAGTCTTGTCCATCCTAATTGGGAAAATCAAAAACCTGTTTTATTTGTTATTATCTATCGTCCACCTGGTCCTTACTCAGAGTTTCTGTCTGATTTCTCAGACTTTTTATCTGATTTAGTGCTCAGTTCAGATAAAATCATTATAGTGGGTGATTTTAACATCCATGTAGATGCTGAGAATGACAGCCTCAACACTGCATTTAATCTATTGTTAGATTCAATTGGCGTCTCTCAAATGTAAAGGAGCCCACCCACCACTTTTAATCATACTCTGGATCTTGTCCTAACATATGGCATAGAAACTGAAGACTTAACAGTATTCCCTGAAAGCCCCTCCTGTCTGATCATTTCTTAGTAACATTTACATTTACTTTAATGGATTACACAGCAGTGGGGAATAAGTTTTATTACAGTAGAAGTCTTTCTGAAAGTGCTGTAACTAAGTTTAAGGATCTAATTCCTTCATTGTTATGCTCTTCAGTGCCAACACAGTGCAGAGCAGCTACCTAACTCTGCTCCCAGTGAGGTCGATTATCTCGTCAATAGTTTTACATCCTCACTGCGTATAACTTTGGATACTGTGGCTCCTCTGAAAAGGAAAGCTTCAAATCAGAAGTGCCTGACTACGTGGTATAATTCACAAACGCACAGCTTAAAGCAGATAACCCGAAAGCTGGAGAGGGAATGGCGTCTCACTAAATTAGAAGATGCTCATTTAGCCTGGAAAAAGAGTTTGTTGCTCTATAAAAAAGCCCTCCGTAAAGCTAGGACATCTTACTATTCATCATTAATTGAAGAAATAAGCACAACCCCAGGTTTGTTTTCAGCACTGTAGCCAGGCTGACAAAGAGTCAGAGCTCTGTAGAGCCGAGTATTCCTTTCACTTTAACTAGTAGTGACTTCATGGATTTCTTTACAAATAAAATTTTAGACATTAGAGAAAAAATTATTCATAACCATCTCAAAGATTATTCTTCATGTTCGGCTGCTTTCAGCACTGCTGGTATTTGTTTAGACTCTTTTGCTCCAGTTGATCTTTCAGAGTTAACTTCAATAGTTACTTCCTCCAAACCAGCAACATGTTTGTTAGATCCCATTCCTACTAGACTGTTCAAAGAAGTCTTTCCAATTATTGATGCTTCAATCTTAAAAATGATCAATCAGTCTTTATTAGTTGGCTATGTACCACAGACCTTCAAGGTGGCTGTAATTAAACCTCTGCTTAAAAAGCCATCAGTGACCCAGCTGTCTTAGCTAATTATAGGCCAATCTCCAACCTTCCTTTTCTCTCAAAGATTCTTGAAAGAGTAGTTGTAAAACAGCTAACTGATCATCTGCAGAGGAACGGTTTATCTGAAGAGTTTCAGTCAGGTTTCAGAATTCATCACAGTACAGAAACAGCATTAGTGAAGGTTACAAATGATCTTCTTACAGCCTCTGACAGTGGACTCATCTCTGTTCTTGTCCTGTTGGACCTCAGTGCAGCTTTTGATACTGTTGACCATAACATTTTATTACAGAGATTAGAGCATACTATAGGTATTAAAGGTACTGCACTGCAGTGGTTTGAATCATATTTATCTCATAGACTCCAATTTGTTCATGTAAATGGGGAGTCTTCTTCACACACTAAGGTTAATTATGGAGTTCCACAGGGTTCTGTGCTAGGACCAATTTTATTTACATTATACATGCTTCCCTTAGGCAGCATTATTAGAAAGCACTGCATCAATTTTCATTGTTATGCAGATGATACTCAGCTTTACCTATCAATGAAGCCAGATGACACACATCAATTAGTTAAACTGCAGGAATGTCTTAAAGACATTAAGGCCTGGATGACCTCTAATTTCCTGCTTCTAAATTCAGATAAAACTGAAATTCTTGTTCTTGGCCCCACAAATCTTAGAAACATGGTGTCTAACCAGATACTTACTCTGGATGGCATTACTTTGGCCTCCAGTAACACTGTAAGAAATCTTGGAGTCATTTTTGACCAGGATATGTCCTTCAATGCACATATTAAACAAATATGTAGGACCGCTTTTTTGCATTTGTGCAATATTTCTAAAATTAGAAACATCCTTTCTCAGAGTGATGCTGAAAAGCTAATTCATGCATTTATTACTTCTAGGCTGGATTATTGTAATTCATTATTATCAGGCTGTCCTAAAAGCTCCCTGAAAAGCCTTCAGCTGATCCAAAATGCTGCAGCTAGAGTACTGACAGGGACTAGAAAGAGAGAGCAGATTTCTCCCATATTGGCTTCTCTTCATTGGCTCCCTGTTAAATCTAGAATAGAATTTAAAATCCTTCTCCTCACATACAAGGTCTTGAATAATCAGGCACCATCTTATCTCAAAGACCTCATAGTACCATATCACCCCAACAGAGCACTTCGCTCTCAGACTGCTGGCTTACTTGTGGTTTCTAGGATACTTAAGAGTAGAATGGGAGGCAGAGCCTTCAGCTTTCAGGCCCCTCTTCTGTGGAACCAGCTTCCAGCTTGGATTCGGGAGACAGACACCCTCTCTATTTTTAAGATTAGGCTTAAAACTTTCATTTATGATCAAGCTTATAGTTAGGGCTGGATCAGGTGACCCTGAACCATCCCTTAGTTATGCTGCTATAGGCCTAGTCTGCTGGGGGGTTCACATAATACACTGTTTCTCATTCACCTTATTTACTTTGTTTATACTCCACTCTGCATTTAATCATTAATTGATATTAATCTCTGGCTCTCTTCCACAGCATGTCTTTCTCTCCCCTCAGCCCAACCGGTCGCGGCAGATGACTGCCCCTCCCTGAGCCTGGTTCTGCTGGAGGTTTCTTCCTGTTAAAAGGGAGTTTTTCCTTTCCACTGTCGCCAAGTGCTTGCTCATAGGGGGTGGTTTTGACTGTTGGGGTTTCTCTGTATTATTGTAGGGTCTTTACCCACAATACAAAGCGCCTTGAGGCGACAGTTTGTTGTGATTTGGCGCTATATAAATAAAATTGAATTGAATTGAATCAAACATCTCCACAGATCAATCAGCAGCTTTGACAGAACAGCATTAAGCAGTTATGAGAACAGGCGGTCTTTGCCTGTCAGCATTTGGTTACAAGGCTTTCAGACGTGCTTCTGTGAAGGTCTGCTGAGAGCAGTAAACAGTGAAATTATTGGATACTGTGCAGCAGTCCCACTGTGTCTGAAAAGATTATGGAGCAAAACCAACCTTTAATTATTAGCTTATTACAGGATCATCCACCATCCACAGACAACCTTCATATGAGGGACGCGGCACCACCTTGTCCCAACAGTCAGTTTCGATAGCCGGGGATCGGTCCGCCAGGGCCTCCGCCCTCGGCCACCGCCCGACACACATTGCACCCGACCCCTACGACACCTCCTGCGGGTGGTGGGCCTGCAGGAGGGCGGGCCCATGTAACCTCTTCGGGCTGCGCCCGGCCAAGCACCATGGGCTAATGCCTGGCCACCAGACGCTCTCCCTCGAGCTCCCTCCCCAGGCCTGGCTCCAGGGTGGGGCCCCGGTAACCCTATCCCGGGCAGGGTAAACTGTTCCCTTGTTTTTTCACTCATAAGGGTCTTCTGAACCGCTCTTTGTCTGGACCCTCACTGACTCACTGACCCTCACCCTGACTTCAACTGAGGCTATAGTCGGACGGTGGAAGGAATACTTCGAGGACCTTCTGAATCCCACTGACACGCCTTCTGTAGTGGAAGCAGAGTCTGGGGATGAGGGGGATGACTTGACCATCACTGGGGGTGAGGTCACTGAGGTAGTTAAACAACTCCTTGGTGGCAGAGCCCCTGGGGTGGACGAGATTTGCCCTGAGTTCCTGAAGGCTCTGGATGTTGTAGGGCTGTCTTGGTTGACACGCCTCTGCAACATCGCGTGGAGATCTGGGGCAGTGCCATTGGATTGGCAGACCGGGGTGGTGGTCCCCATCTTTAAGAAGGGAGACCGGAGGGTGTGCTCCAACTTTCGGGGGATCACACTCCTCAGCCTCCCCGGTAAGGTCTATGCCAGGGTGCTGGAAAGGAGGGTGCGTCCGTTAGTCGAACCTCGGATTCAGGAGGAACAATGCGGTTTTCGTCCTGGTCGTGGAACGCTGGACCAGCTCTTTATCCTCTCAAGGATATTCGAGTGTGCGTGGGAGTTTGCCCAACCAGTCTACATGTGCTTTGTGGACTTGGAGAAGGCATTCGACCGTGTTCCTCGGGGTGTTCTTTGGGAGTTCTGCGGGAGTATGGGGTGTCTGGCCATTGTTGCGGGCCATTCAGTCCTTGTACAACCACAGTGAGAGCTTGGTCCGTATAGCCGGTAATAAGTCGGATTTGTTTCCTGTGGGTGTTGGACTCCGTCAGGGCTGCCCTTTGTCACCGATTCTGTTCATAATTTTTATGGACAGAATTTCTAGGCGTAGCCAGGTGGCGGAAGGCTTCTTCCTTGGTGGCCTCAGAGTCTCATCTCTGCTTTTTGCAGATGATGCGGTTCTGTTGGCTTCATCACGGGGGGGCCTCCAGCTCGCAGTGGAACGGTTCGCAGCCGAGGGTGAAGCGGCTGGCATGAGAATCAGCACCTCTAAGTCTGAGGCCATGGTCCTCAGCCGGAAAAGGGTGGAGTGCCATCTCCGGCTCAGGAACGAGTTCTTGCCTCAAGTGGAGGAGTTTAAGTATCTCGGGGTCTGTTCACGAGTGATGGGAGAAGGGAACGGGAGATCGACAGGCGGATCGGGGCTGCTTCTGCAGTGATGCGGAAGCTGCACCGGTCCGTCGTGGTGAAGAGGGAGCTTAGCGTAAAAGCGAAGCTCTCGATTTACCGGTCGATCTACGTTCCTACCCTCACCTATGGTCACGAGCTTTGGGTAGTGACCGAAAGAATAAGATCGCGAATACAAGCGGCAGAAATGAGTTTCCTTCGAAGGGTGGCTGGCCTCTCCCTTAGAGATAAGGTGAGGAGTGCGGCCATCCGGGAGGGGCTCGGAGTAGAGCCGCTGCTCCTCCACATCGAAAGGAGCCAGTTGAGGTGGCTCGGGCATCTGATTAGGATGCCTCCTGGCCGCCTCCTGGGTGAGGTGTGTTCCGGGCATGTCCCACCGGGAGGAGGCCCCGTGGTAGACCCAGGACACGCTGGAGAGATTGTGTATCTCGGCTGGCCTGGGAACGCCTTGGGGTCCCTCCGGATGGGCTGGAGGAGGTGGCTGGGGAGAGGGAAGCTTGGGCTTCTCTGCTTAGGCTTCTGCCCCCGCGACCCGGCCCCGGATAAGCGGAAAGAAAATGGATGGATGGATGGATGGATGGCACCACCTTGTCTGGCACCGAAACTGTAACTCCTGCTGGTTTACATCATAGATGCTGCTTTAGGTCTGAAAGCCAGATTGTACCAGAGGAGAGACGTTCAAACTTTGACCAGACACCAAGAATTGAACCGAAACAATTTCTGGAGCTTGATTCAGAAGTCAATCACTAATGGACTTCCTGTCTTATAGTGGGTGTGCCAAATTTTGTTTGATAGAAGAGCTTGAGACAATAGAAATACCTCCACTTTTAAAGGTTTTGCTGGTTTCTGTTGTATTAGGAACATCACAGCAGCAGCCTCCTGACAACATCAGCTTCAACCACCACAACCAGCTGCTTCTTGCACACACATGAAGCTCCTGCTGGGCTTTAACTGTGCTGCTAACATCTGCTGGACTTTTCACCTGGAAACAGGGAGGACGTCCTGTCCTAAAGTCTTATCCAACCAATCAGCAGTGTTAGCAAGAGGCTGTGTTTTATGCTCAAAATCAGCTTCACTATGAGACAAAATGAAGAGTCATGTTGTTTCAGCTCAGACATGTTATCCATGCTGGATTTATGGAACTCTTTTTTCTGAAAGCAGGAAATGTTCCAACTTGAGAAAACTTTACTGTAAGTCAGGTGATGCACTCTGTGTTAAACGGTTAAACCCTCACTGAGTTGGCGCCATCATATTGTGCTGAACTCTTAACACTTTCTGTTCTCGCACAGTCACTGAGATCTTCTGAGCAGCTGCTCAGAAGAGGGGAAGTGAGCTTTCTCCTGAACTGTGGAATGAGGCTGGCCCCACCATTCACACTGTTAAAGTACACTTTAAAACTCAGTTTTATTCATTGGCTTTCAGGCCAGAGTGAGAGCTTTGGTGTATTTGCTGTATTGTCTCTGAAATGACACTCATTGTGTGTGTGTGTGTGTGTGTGTGTGTGTGTGTGTGTGTGTGTGTGTGTGTGTGTGTGTGTGTGTGTGTGTGTGTGTGTGTGTCAGATCATTCACCACCATCATGTGCAGTGCTGCTGAAACACACAGAAACATTAAGCTGCTGCTGAACGTCTGCAGGTTTCTTCTTTACTGCCTTCAGGTCTGATTTTCACTGATGGACTGAAGCAAAGTCTAACTGGCCGTGCTGTGGGAACGTCTCTGAGAACATCCACAGCATCAAAGCATCTGCTCAACATCTCTCTGTCCTCTTATAAAGCAATAACCAATAGCATGAAGTTTCCTTTTAGGAGAAAACAGATAAAATGAATGAGTGGGTAATTAGAAATAAAGAATGCCAAATGTGAGAAAGTGACGGCGTGTTGATTAGCTGCTATAAAGAGAGGAATATGGCTGAAAAATGCACATTAGAATCAAAGTGCTCTGATTCTCTTTATCTCCGTTTGCTGTTCCTGCCATCACAGCCTGAGTGGCAAAGAGCCACTTAGAGGGTCCAGCTGCAGCTCTCAGGCCAACAGCCTACTCAGAGGAACAAATTAAATGCACATCCAGCCTAATGAGAGGTTTTAACCGTGGAGCTGAACACATGACACAAAGTTTCTCTGGATCACAACTGACATTTTATGAGATTTTCCTTATTCTTCACATTCATCAGTATGTTCTATCCTTCAGGCTAAAACCATGAACATTTGTGTGCTTTTATGCCTTTGTTGGCTGTGCCTCCTGTAAAGGTACCACAGCTGATGATGGTTAATGGAGAAAACAGCCCTGATCAACAGACACTGTATCAAATATGAAGGTTTCCATCATGGTGGTGATGACCATCTTTCTCCATCGTGTGTAGAAGCATCAAATCAGGGCCTTACGATTTTTGTCGAGTAAAAAAAAGACCATGAGACCAATAACAGCGACGTGAAGAGAGTGGATACAAATTAAGCTTCTTTTCTCTGAACCCAGTGATTTTTTTTTTTGACCTGTCATGTCTGGCAGTTTTCGCAATCGGAATGATAATCTGAAGGCATTATTGTACCAAACATATTTGCTTTTACAAGAAGTGCTCTATAAGTTTTCTATAGGCTATCCTTGTTAATTGTATTTTATTTTATTTATTCTTGCCAGATCTGACAGGCAGGGAAAGAAGAAGAGAGAGAGGAAAAAAAAAAAGGGGGGGGGGGGGGGGGGGGGGGGGGCAGGAAAAAAAAATAGAAAATAAAAGCTATACATACATACACATTCACACATATATATACACATGCATATACACACACGCACATACAGTCTTGCTGTAGTTTGTAGTAATGTATTTGTGTTCCTCTGTCATGGAAACATACTCAATAGTGAGGGCAAGAAACCGTAACCACCCCCCCTCAGGATCCAGAGGCAGGCAGGAAAGACACAGGGGACCCGAGTCATCCACGGCCCACCAGGAGCACAGAAGACCTGAGGCCACACATCCCAATGGCATCTGCGCGCACACCCCAGAGGAGGAAGACCCCAGACGGAGCCCCCACGGTCAACCGGCAAGAGCCCAGAGAGCCAGAGGCAATGAACAGCCCACCCCCCCGGCAGGCCGGCCCCCCCCAGCACGAGCCAAGAATGCAGCACCGAGGCCCCGAGGCGCCCGGGAACCGCTCGACACCCAGCAAACACCCTCCCACGCTAAAGAGGCCCGAGCCACCCCCAGGCCACAGCCGCCAAGGGAGCGGGCCAGAAGCCACACCAAGACATCCGGCCATGCACCCCAGGACCCCCAGGCACCCACATCCCAGGGGCGGCAGTGACAATCAGTGGGGAGCAGCGAGGAGCGGTAGGCAGGGGTAACTCCTGCCTTCCGTAACCGTGTCCCACAGGGGCCAAGGCTCAACAAGCCACAGACCCAGGTCCAGCTGTCCACGCGCACACACGCATGCACACACGCACGCACGTACGCACGCACGCACACACGCACGCACACGTCATATATTCATACACACGCATACATGCCAGTCACACACCCATGCTCATACACACGGACCATACGTGGACATTAAATGTGGGCAAGCGGGAACCAGCACCCAGCCAGCGGCGCCCCAGAGAAGCAGTCAACCCAGCCCCGAACTACTAGCCAGTCCCTACCCCTGTCAGGGTGCACGAAACCCGGGTGTGGGAAGACCCGCCCACCCCCTCCTCCCACTCAAAATGGCTGGGGTGATGTGTTAGGTGTATGTGGGTGTATGTAGTGGGAGGAATGTGTATAACTGTGTGAAAGCTACAATGCTATTAAAATTGGGGGGGGAGGGGCGACAGATGAAACATGTGCACTGAACAACAGCGCCCATTCACCCCCCCCCCCCACAAGGCCCTCAATGTCTAAGGTGTAAATAAAATTGAGGAGCAGGCAGCAGTGAACAAATAAGTGGAGCCACCTCGGCAGCTCCACCCACTAACCACTGTGTGACACACCTGCCCCCCAAGGCCCTATGTGTACTATGACATGTTGTGAGCTGTATGGTGTAATTAAAAAGGAGGGGTGGGACATCATGCAGCGCAGCGAGCAGAGTCAGGGGAGTGGCCCTACTCGCTGCGGCACCCGCTGAAACCAGTAATTGAAGTCCATGAGAATAAAAGTAGAAATAAAATAAGAGCTGACTGGCGTACAGTGGTGCACAGAACACATCTGAGGGGTACCTACACAGCAGCCTCGCATAACCACCAAATTACCGTCAGCTGGCTTGTGCGTCTCTGCTTCTTGTCTTGTTGTGTGACGTCTTTCTGGATTTGTGCTCTGACCTGTTGTTCAGGCAGGGCTGTCGTGGGTTTCAGGGATCAATGATGGTCAAAGAGAGCTGCACTAGCTCGGCAGTAGAATGGGTTTGAGTTAGCAATTACAAATTAGCAGTTGTTTACAAACCTTTGCCAGTCTGTCTGAGTGACTGCTGTCAGTCTGACTTGGACCGAGAATGTTTGGAGACAGGTTGTCTACCACCAGGCAACCCGTGCAATCACCTTGTGATCAAAATTGGTTGCCCAGATGTTGAGGGTGTTGCATACTCAACCTCTGTGTGACCAAGTAGTTGCGGCAACTACTTGCAGTACAATTACTGGACAACCACTGGTTTCTCCCAGTTCAACAGAGGTTGCTGTCCCACTTTTACTCCAGTGTGACTGAACCATTACTGAGCAGATGTGCTCTGCCAGCTGTTGGCTCAAACGTGACATGTGGCAAGTAAATTTGTGGACGAGCCTTGACAGAGAGTCTTCAAAGACGGTTTCAGCCTGAGAGCTTGAGTCAGAATTTTGTTTTCATAGAAAAGAGGACAGTCTTCAGCAGCTGAAACAGATCCACAGCAGCTCCTTCAAACTGAGTTCTGTGGAGAGAAGCAGCTCAGCAGCACTTTGGTCTCATTTAAAATGGAGAAATGAACTCTGATAGCACGCTGTGGGAGATTGTACCCTGCTGAACCACACAGGATTCATCTCCTCTCTGCTCCATCTGTGCTGACATTTACAGAGGAGGAGAAGGCTTCAGAAACCAAGGAAAAAAACAAACCATCAAAATGCGCACACACAGGCGCGCACACACACCCGCACGCACACACACAGGCACGCACACACACACACGCACAAGCGCGCACATTAGGGCTGCAACGATTCATCGATTAACTCGATTAAATCGATTCTAAAAATTTATCGACACAAATTTACTGTGTCGATGCTTCGTTTAAACTCTGCAGCGCTCAGCTGTCGCGGTGTAAGCGGCGCTCCTCACTAGCATTAGCAGCATTAGTGCTGACGTTTTTTTGTGGGTTTATTGGGGGCTGGCAACCAACATAGAACTGCATTACCGCCACCTACTGGACTGGAGTGTGAATCACTCACGTATACACAAGCACACATTCTAAAAAGCTCTCCGTCGCTGCGATGGATTTCCTTTAACACAGAGTGGATCATCTAGAGTTGCCACCTGTCTCATAAAATACAGAACCCCGTATGTTACGGGACTCCGTGGAATACGGCTCCGTAACATGCCGTGTTCCGTACTTTACGGGACGGGTGGCAACTGTCGCTGACATGTATTTCCACGCCTCCACTGCTCTCTGTGTGTCTGTGTGTGTTGTGCTCGCTGAGAATTTCAGCTGCTATTTTTGTCTTTACTTCAGCTGTAGCTACCAGAACTGGTTTGCTAGCGAGCGCGGGCCATTCGCACTAGCGATGGTTCGGTACCGGAAGGCCCGCCCCCCAGGACCGAGGGGCTCCTTCAAAATATTTTTTATACTTAATCCCTTATTAGTGACTAAATATAGACCTGCAGTAGAAACGTATTTTCGAGAATGCTTGTGAATACAAAGCATTACAACATTACTCACACATGCGCCATGGCTCCCACAGCCACTAGTTTTTCAAAACACTCATAGCAGGCAGCGGTTTAACTGCGCAAGCGCAAAGAGGCGAAGCTGTGACGGTGAGCTCAAGTAGTGAAAAAGGAAACGTTTTTCCAGCGTCCAAAACAGCAGCTTTTTCTTTTAGTAACCACCATTAAATCTGTGAAACAGCTGGAGGTCCTTCATCAAGCACCTGATCAGCAAGTGTGAAGAAAAGAGAACTTTGTAGCTGCTCCATCCACCGCTGTTTGTTCACATGGCGAGAAACTGCAGTACGGAAGTTAAAATATGCAGATAAACTGTTAATAAAGAAAGTATTTCTTATCCGATTACTCGATTAATCGCTGGAATAATCGATAGAATACTCGATTACTAAAATAATCGTTTTATGCAGCCCTAGCGCACATATGCACACATGCACACGCGCATGTGCACACACACACACGCATGCACGCACGCGCACGCACACGCACGCACACAGGCACGCACACACACGCACGCACACAGGCACGCACACACACACACGCACACGCGCACACACACACACACACACACAGGCACACACGCATGCACACACACACACACGCACACGCGTGCACACACATCTTCCCACTGTCACCAAGTGCTGCTCATGGGGGGTCATTCTGACTGTTGGGTTTTCTCTGTATTATTTTAGGGTCTTTACCTAAAATATAAATCACCTTGAGGCGACTGTTTGTTGTGATTTGGTGCTATATAAATAAAATTGAATTGATTTTTTTTATCGGTGTGTCCAAAGATTTGTACAAATACTAACATGAAGTAGTTTTAATTCAAACTTTACACATTTTTGCATTTAAGAATAAACAAAGATGGAGATCAGCTCTGCATCAGAAGAAATCTGCTTTAAAATTTGTATACACAATAAAAACACGTGTGGAACATGATGCAGTGAACAAGTGTGCATTTCTTTAAGCTTAACAGTGATAAATGGCACAGATGTTAGTTAGTGGTGCTAACTGTAGAGAGGTACTCAGAGTATATCCTTTGGATTTCAGTGGAAACACCATCCCAAGTCTATCACATGGAAACAGGCAGTTAGACTCAGGGAAAGTCTCAGCTTTTAAGTCTGAAATAGTTTTTCAAGCCTTAACAAATATGGACACATGCAGCTCATCAAATCAGTCAGGAAGGTCAGTGCTTTACATGAAAAGCTGCAGACAGACTGCAGAGGTAAATGTCATCCAGCACAGGTTTGGAGAGGATTTAATGATGTTTGTGTGAGCTTATCCGCCTCTTCCTGTTATTATATTAAAAACTGAAAAAAGATTGCTTGTCATTAAATGGGCAGCCAGTGGGCAAGACATCTGTTTTTCTGAGCGTGTGCTCGGTCTGAATCAGTGCATTTATCAGCCTCCACAGTCGGATATTAAAGGAGGCTTTTAGCCTTTCACACATCAGAGCCACTGTGTGTCATTCTGCTCTGTTTGCAAGTCATTCATGTCATTTCTCCTTGAACCATCCAAATGAACATGTTGTCCCCAGATGTCCTCTCTCAGCCTGTTTGGCTTCCTGTTTGTGCTCTGATGTTAAAAGCCTATTCAAGTGGACACAGTCCGAGCTGAATACTCACTAAATGAGTGGTAACCAAGGCTGGTGGTGATGTTGGCACCTTGTGGCTGATAACATTTGACAGGCTTGGCCGTCTCATGCTGATTAAATCAAGTAAACCTAGAAAAGGGAGCAGAATTGGCTGGATGAGCAGCTACGGAGGCTGCGACCCACACTCTGAATCACATGTTAATCACATGGACTGTCCCCACAATGGAGTGAAAGGTTTGAGAGCAAATCTCATTGCAGAGGAAGGGGGGGGGGGGGGGGGGGGGGGGTCCCAGCTGTCATAGGGAAGAGGCAGGGTACAGCCTGGACAGGTCGCCAGGGCCAACGCAGAGAGACAGACAAACATTCACACCTATGAGCAATTAAGAATCATCGATGAACCTAACCCCACTAACTGCCTGTTGGACTGTGGTAGGAAACTGGAATACCTGGACAAAACCCACACAGACACATGCAAACTCAACAGAGAAAGGCCTGGTTAAATGGTGGATTCCAACCCAGGACATTTTTGCTGTGAGGCAACAGGAAAAACTCCCTTTAAAGGAAGAAAGCTCCAGCAGAACCAGGCTCAGGGAGGGGCAGTCATCTGCTGAGGGGAGGGAGACAGAGATTAATAATAACTAATAATTAAATACAGAGTGGGGTATAAACAGAGTGAAAAGAGGTGAATGAAAAGAACAGTGCATTATGGGATCCCCCAGCTGTTGATAGTGTTGATCATAACATTTTATTACAGAGATTAGAGGAGGGCTCTTCAACTCCAGGCCTCGAGGCCCGGTGTCCTGCAGGTTTTAGATGTGTGTTGTGTTGGATCAGGGACACATCTAAAACATCTAAAACCTGCAGGACACCGGGCCTCGAGGCCTGGAGTTGAAGAGCCCTGGATTAGAGCATACTATAGGTATTAAAGGTACTGCACTGCAGTGGTTTGAATCATATTTATCTAATAGACTCCAATTTGTTCATGTAAATGGGGAGTCTAAGGTTAATTATGGACTTCCACAGGGTTCTGTGCTAGGACCAATTCTATTTACATTATACATGCTTACATTATATATGTGTGTGTGTGTGTGTGTCTTAATGTCTTAAAGATATTAAGGACTGGATGACCTCTAATTTCCTGCTTCTAATTCAGATATAAAACTGAAATTCTTGTTCTCGGCCCCACAAATCTTAGAAACATGGTGTCAAACCAGATACTTACTCTGGATGGCATTACTTTGGCCTCCAGTAACACTGTGAGAAATCTTGGAGTCATTTTTGACCAGGATATGTCCTTCAATGCACATATTAAACAAATATGTAGGACCGCTTTTTGCATTTGCGCAATATTTCTAAAATTAGAAACATCCTTTCTCAGAGTGATGCTGAAAAGCTCATTCATGCATTTATTACTTCTAGGCTGGACTATTGTAATTCATTATTATCAGGCTGTCCTAAAAGCTCCCTGAAAAGCCTTCAGCTGATCCAAAATGCTGCAGCTAGAGTACTGACAGGGACTAGAAAGAGAGAGCAGATTTCTCCCTATTGGCTTCTCTTCATTGGCTCCCTGTTAAATCTAGAATAGAATTTAAAATCCTTCTCCTCACATACAAGGTCTTGAATAATCAGGCCCCATCTTCTCTCTCAGACTGCTGGCTTACTTGTGGTTCCTAGGATACTTAAGAGTAGAATGGGAGGCAGAGCCTTCAGCTTTCAGGCCCCTCTTCTGTGGAACCAGCTCCCAGCTTGGATTCAGGAGACAGACACCCTCTCTATTTTAAGATTACCAGTAGGCTCTTCATTTTACAATATAAATCCCCTTGAGGTGACTGTTGCTGTGATTTGGCACAATATAAATAAAACTGAGCTAAACTGATTGTACACATTCAGTTTAGTATATGTTATGTATATTTAATTTTTATTGCATTTGTATGCTGGATGATTCGGCCACATCTGATTTGCAGACCTCGTTCTGTCTGAGGACTGAAAAAACGGAGAAAAACAAACCTGCTGTCCTTGAAGACTCGTTCAGTGATCACAGCTTCGTGCTTTTAAAGCCGTGAACTGTTCTTCAGCACAGACACTTTCAGCTCATGCTTCTCTGATCTGGCGTTTTGACTGTGAAACACAACCGAGTATTTTAACCCACACTGGCTGCTTCACTTGCAGGGGCACCTTTGCTGTCTTAGGTTCACATTATTGACATTTTGAGGTTTTACTGCTGGTTTTGTTGCACAATAAGATGAAGATGCAGTTTACTGATGAAGATGGGACTCTACATGGAAAACTGTTGAGGCTGGCCTTTAGTCTTAATGAGACATGACAACCAGAGACCGCAGACATCCACTGATGTTCAGTGATTTCAGTGATGATGCTATGAGCTTTTAGGTTTCCCTCTGCCTGAGAACTGCTATCCATCGTCACAAAATCACAGGACAACCTATCTCCTCTCATACGGTCCATTTATCCACAAGCACGGTGGGAGCAGGCAGGCGGTCAAAGCCCCCCCAACACACACACGGAGTCAACACACTGATCTGTGGAGGAGGACGAGGTTTTACTGATGCCTGTTAGAGTTGTGTGTGTGTGTGTGTGTGTGTATTAACCTTTGTCTTCAGTCTGCAGGACTGTTAAATTATTACCCATGACTTTCCCATCGCTCCGTCGCTCCTGTGCTGTCCCTGTTTGTGGGTTATTTAAAGAGAAACATGTGGCTGAACATTTCTCTTCATTTGGTGGAAACCAGAAGGCTTCTTTCACGCTTTCCTCTCAGCTGTATCGCGTGTCCTTCTCACCTCTGTACCTTTTCCCGTCCTCTCATATCTCCCAGAGGCTTCTTCAGAGCCATGAAGATTCAGGGAAGACAAATTACCTGTTTTGCCGTGTTCGTGAGGTGCTGGCAGATGGGAGGAAAAACAAGAAACTTTCATTTGTTTAACTTTCACTGGTGTAACAAAGGAGGCTGAGCAGTGTGACAAAGGGAACTAATTAGATTCTAAAAAGCAAGCAGGACAAAAAGCAGAGAAAAGCAGCAAGAGACTGAGAAAGAGTGGGAGCGGGATAATAAGGCCCAGGGTGAACTCCATCAGCAATCACTTCAGTCATCATACGTTAATAAACAAGATCGCTTCAGGCTGTAAATCAGAACCGAATACATTATTAATCACCGTGAATCTGCACAGGCAGCCTGCCAGCACACACACACACACCCTCACGTACCTGTCCCAGTCCCTGTGATTAATGACTCAAAATAAGCAGTGATGTCACAACCTCTGGTTTAGACTGGGTCCTCCAAAGGTGAAGAATAACCGTGGAAGCTGCAGGAAACCTGCGAGTCTTTGTTCAGAGTCAGCTGACCAGATTCTGGTGGTGACTCATGCAGTCTGTAACAGCAGGCAGCAGACTGATGCTGATGTGCACAGATTAAAATATTAAGGCAATGTACTCGCAGTGATGTTCTCCCTGATTCATGGGTTGTTCCATATTGATGAATTTCTTTGTTCGGAGGTTTATGGACTTTGATCCGTACCTACTCTGCATCATTCCCCCTGCCATGCTCCTGGGTTTTGGACCCAGTGATTTGAGTTTCTAGTGTATTATTAAATATTCACTGTTCATTTTAAGTTTGTGTTTCATGTATTATTGCTGAGCTTTAATTTTATTACTTTAGGCTGAGTTTTGACATTTAAGGTAATCTCATATTTGGAGTTCTGTTAGTTTTGTCATCTAGTTTCTTTATTTTGTTGATTCCATGCTTCAGTTATTCCACATCCCTCTGAGTATCCTGTGGGAGGTGCTGCGGGAGTATGGGCTGTCTGGCCCATTGCAGCAGGCCATTCCGTCCCGGTACAACCCCAACGAGAGCTTGGTCCAGATTGAGGATAATAAGTCAGACTTATTCATGTGGGTGTTGGACTTTGCCAGGGCTGCCCTTTGTCACCAATTCTGTTCATAATTTTTATGGACATAACAACTTAGCAAAGAACCCATTTTAAATTGCATCTTTAAGCTCTTTGTTACCAGCAGCCTGTCACAAACATATCATTTGCTCCGGTGATCTAATCATCATGTGGCTTAATGTGGGAGAGATCAAACTGCAGCCTGTGGAGAACTTTAAGGATATCTAATCGACAGTTCTTTGTATTTCTAATATGATGATCCTGACTGACATAAGAACAGGTGAATTCATTCTTTCCAGCACTGTCAGTAATGGAGGCAGTTGGTGCCGGTACAGACCCATAAAACAGGTGCAGGTGAGGCTGTATGCAGGTGTTATTTATTTATTTGAGTGCCACCAAGGCACAAACTGGAAAAGAGGAGTGATGAGGAAAGGAGACGGGTGGCTGGTCCCAAGATGGAGATGCTGGGTGTGAAAAGTGAGGCAGGCAAATAAGACGGTGAGTTATTTCATGATTTCATTCTCGACTCAGCGTCCTCTCCTTCTTCATCTGAGAGGTGAAATAGGAGGATGGAGGTCAAAGTCACATTAGTCTGGAGGAGATGAAGGTAGTGAGGCAGCAGCACTAATGGCTTTGAACCGAGGCTTCGCTGTGACTCTGTGGGCGAAGAAGCTGCCTTCCAGCAGGGGAGGAGTGAACCAACATCAGTGGTGCTGGGTGGCAATGAGGAAGCTTTAAAATGTGTTCAGCTGCAGGGTTTCAGGACTGAGAGGCTCTGAACCCTCCATTAAAGAAAATAGATACATTTACTCATGAAAATCAGATGTTGCTTTTGACCGAATTAAAAAAACAAATGAAACTCATAGCAAAGACTGAAAATAAGTTGAGCATAGGGACATGTCAAACAAAGGTCCTCTAATTGGCATCACAGGTGTTCTAACCTGCAATCAGTCGGTCTGCCCGTTTAAAGGAAGATGACTGAGGAGGACACCACTGTGAGACTGGAATTTGCTTAAAATGCATGTTTACAAGCCACAAAGCTTCTGGGAGAGCTTCATTTGGACAGATGAGACAAAAGTGGAGCTTCAGTCACGTCAGTAGTTTCTGTGGCCCCCACATGCTTGTACAGTGTTGGGGCACCTAATGAGATGATGGATGGTGTCCTGGAGGATCCTCCTTCCTGATCTTGAACCAGAGCATCACTGAGCTCCTGGACAGTCTGAAGTGCAGCCTGGTGCCGTCGGATGGACTCATCTGTGAAAGGCTCAGGGCTCCAGTGGTGGACCTGCCAGTTCTGGTATTCTATGGTAAATGCCAATCAGGCTCCACGGTGCCGGGCAGTGAGCACAGCACCCACTAGAGGGCGTTGGCCCTCAGGCCACCTCATTGAAGTCTGTTTGCTCAGAGACATTCACACCAGTGGCTGCTGGAGGTCATTTTGTAGCTCTGCAGTGTTCATCCTGTTCCTCCTTGCTCAAAGGAGCAGATCATGGTCCTGCTGATGGGTTAAGGACCTTCTACGGCCCTGTCCAGCTCTCCTAGAGCAGTGTTTTTCAACCTTTTTTGAGCCAAGGTACATTTTTTTAATTGAAAAAAATCACGAGGCACACCACCAGCCAAAAATGTTAACAAATGATACTCTGTAGCCTATATTAACAATATAGTCATTCTTATCAAAGTGTCTTGAATAGGAATCAATAAACACTAAATAGAACTTTATCATATAATATATATCTTTCAAATAAAAAGTACACTTACATGTCCACTTCAAAAACACAGTTTGAACATAACAAATGCCACAACAAGGTGGTCCTGATAGTAGAAAACTTCAGTGTTTTGCAAACTCTAATTTTGTCCAAAGCGTTCTATTACCTGGAATAACACAACACAGCAATACATGAGAAGAGGCAAGCTCACAGCTAATGCCAGTTTAATATCATCATCATGCATAGTCCCCGTACAATGTTTTAATGGATGAAGGTTACCATTGTTAACTATAACCCTATACCACCGAACATGTCATAATTGGCTCCGGTGTACTTCAAAAGTGCCGCCGTTCGCGGAGTTACGGCAACAATTACCGTGATAAAACCATAATAATACCCTATGTTGGTTGTGAAGTGCCGTTTCTCAGCTTTCTGTTGAATTTTTCTGATAGGACAAACTGTCTCGTTATTACAGTAACTCAAGTTCCTTTGATCAGCCGCCTCAGGCTCTGTGCTAACCAGCTGTTCGGCTGGTAGCCGGCAGTCTAGGGTTATAATAAGTATGCTGTGTGAGACTTTCAGATGGCTCTCATGTTGCAAAACTACCACTGCAAACTGTCGGTCTGGGACTTCAACTGGTGCTTTGCGCCTCCAGTTTCTTGCTGTGGGGTTTTAACATTATTGTGGCGAAGGAGTTCGCTCTCATGCCTCCGTTAGTGACCACACTCCTTGAAAATTAGTGGCATGCTGTACTCTGCGTCATATTTTTTTCATTTAGAACCTCGGTGAGTGAGCTTCATTCTCTTGTCTCTATGTACAATGCAATTCGCTACATGCTGCTATCTAGTCTAGTGATATGGAAGTATTACAGGATTGGATAATTTCCCACGGCACACCTGACGAGTCTCCTGCGGCACACCGGTTGAAAAACACTGTCCTAGAGTAACTGCCTGTCTCCTGGAATCTCTTCCATGCTCTGAGACTGTGCTGGGAGACACAGCGAACCTTCTGGTTAAAAAGTATTCCTTTAATAGATTTATTTAATAATTTTTCCCTTTTAATTTTTCCCAGGTCTCCATTTCCTTGTCAGTTTAAATTCACTTGTTACCTTTTTTTGTTACTTCCTGTTTTATTTTGGTTAGTCTTTTGTCACTTGTGCTTAATTTTAGTTTATTTCCTTTCTTGCTTCCCTTGATTTGTTGCATCACCTGTTTGTTTACCCACCTGTTCCTCATTGTGCTGATTAAGGAGTGCATTTATTGCTTCATGTTTCCTGTTGTTATTTATTCACTGTGTTCCTGTTTTCATCTCCAGTCTGTTTACTTTCATGGTTACTGTTTTCTGCTTCCTCTGTGCCAAAATAAAGGTCTGGTTTGGTTTAGATTGTCACAGTCCATGAGGTTTTGATTTGAGTGCTCTCGGCTCTGATGCTTTTCATAAATACTTTAATAGCTGATTATTCTAACTTGTAAAGAGACCTTCAAGCTTCTCAGCAGTACTGGAGAATCAAACCTTCATCATGAATGCTAACCCTACCGGTGCCACATGCTAGTATTAGCTGTTTAACTATTACAGTTAGCCACATTAGCCATCTGCTATTATTCTGTATTAAGGTGGTGCAAGTGGCTGATGCTGAAGCAATAATGCTGTCAGTAAATGTGATGTGTCTGTAACACAGAGGGAGTTTCACAGGTTAACACCTGGACCTGCCCACCACCTCCGATCAGCACTGAGACCCTGGAGGAAGCAGGAATTTTTTTTTAAATTTATTTTTACCTTTATTTAACCAGGAAGAAACACATTGAGATTAAAATCTCTTTTTCAAGTTTGTCCTGGAAATGAACAGGCTGTAGCTGAGTGCTGTTCTAATCTCAGCACAGTGACAGATGCTGACAGCAGCGTATCTGCATCATCAGCATGAGTGTTTTTCTGGAGAGAGACCCCTGGGTGGCAATCCTCTGTTTATCACCCAGTGCTGCACTGACTGCCCACAGTCCACTGTCACCTCCACCCTCACATAAAAACATCGTTTCTCAGACTTACAGCAGCCATCACGAAGTCTTCGACCCGAATGGCTGAACGAGAATGTGCCGATTCATCCTGAACTGCTGCTGATTTACGGTGAAATGATCCATAAAACCTTTGAACTCAAACTCACTGAACTCGGCAGCATCCTGTTACTGCAGCTCTGCTTTTCTTACACACTGTTTAATAAGCTGATGATGTCCATCTACTCTCAGAGCCGGTCACACTCCACTGATGTGAAAAATCACCTGCCGGTTGGCTGGCTGCGTTTCTGGACTTCATCCGAGCTGAAGCTGTCCCACGTTTCAGTTAAAGTCTAACAGGGACAAATATTAAATAGTAATATTATGGCTTTGGAGCTGTTACTGTGACTCATGCATTTACTGAGCTTTCACAGTTCTTTTCACTGAGCTTGTAAACACGAGTTTGTGCAGAATGCCTCTGTTTATTTGACCTGCTTGCTGCAGACACATTAAAATGTCTCTGCAGTGGGAGGAGAGGCACGATCAGGTGATGACACGTTAACTGCAGAGCTCTCTCAGAGGAAGCTGAGTGAGTGTACTCACTGTGTTTTAGGTATGGCGGAAACAGGAAACTCTTTCCTGAGAGAATCCATTTTTGTTCCATCTGAACAGAACAGACACGAGCTTCGGCACCCCGATGCTTCTAAATTTTGTCTGTTTCTGTCTCCTGTTCTAATGGAGCAATGAGAGAAAGATACATTTCTCCCCGGCCCTGTGTGCTGTGAGGGCCTCACTCTGAACATCCAGGATGAGGATGAGGAGGAATGAGGAATCATGGACTGAAAGGCAGATTGCTGGATCACAGCGAAGCTGACAGAATAGGCAAAAATATTCATTAAAATCACAGAAGTTCCATCTAATGTGCAAAGAGCTGTAAAGTCCCAGTGAATAAGCACTGATGCTGATGTTTGTGACATGCTGTCAGGCTGCCGGGCGCTCGCTGACACAAATTCATGAAGAAGTGCATCATTTCAGCATTGTCACATTTGACTGCCAATGGAAGAAAAACTGATGGAAATAAAACGATTCAAAACTGCTCGAGCATGTGGCAACAATAAGCTAAATCTTTCCAACCAAATTTTAACCATTTCCTGTAATCTACAGGAAGCTCCTCGGGGGGAAACAGGAAGTCATCAGGCTGGAATTACACTGAATTCAGGTCTTTGGAGCAACCTGAAAAGACAACTTTAAACAAGACAGAAAGAAAAGTTTTTTTAAAGGCCGTGAAGACGTCTGCTGCTCTACTGACCACCCTGACTGCAGTCTTATCATCACACAGGAACAAGTTTGGTCTCAGGTGAACACCTGCTGCTCTGTGAGATGTGCCTGCATTCACGCTGATCCAGCCCTGATGTTTTATCTTCTTTATCGTGCACTCAGTGGACCTCAGGATCTACTGCAGCTCATGAAGTGGAAGGTGAAGCATAAGGCAGGTGGTGCAGCACCAGCAGTAGATGAGACAGCTTCTGTGAGCTGAAAGGCAAAGCTGCATCAGTCTAACGGTCATGAGCTGAAAGAAGGAGGTCTCTGCAGGATCTCTGGGCTCATGCTAAGCACATTAGACCTGTTCTAACAACCAGAGCCGAGAGGATGTTCTCACTCTGATTTCTTTCCACATATTATGATTGTGTCCCTGCCTGCTCACAGACACGTGGACCAACACCTCAGGAGGCATATAAATATTGACACATTTCTCAAAATAAAATAAATAAACTTTGTAAAATTTGTTTAAGGTTTTGCTTCACCTCCTTTACATGAATTTATTTGAGCCAAGCCTGCAATTCATTGAGCCTGGACTCCAACGCTGCAAACAGGCTTTACAAGCAGGGTTACTGCTGATGGAGGCCGAGGAGTATCTAAACATCTGACACAGAGCAGGAAAGTACAGGAGGGACAGGAGAGGAAGCCGTGCTGCTAGTGAGTCGGCTAAGAGCTAAGCTAATAGCTAGCGAATTCCTAAATGTGGATACAGGTGGTTCAGCAGAGAGTGAGAAGCTTACACTGAAATATGTCGTTATCCAGATAAACGGAGCTACATTAAAACGCTGCTGCGCTCTGTAACAGGAACAGGAAGTGATGGCGCAGTGAGAGCTGATTAAACGTTACTGAAAATGTGTGTTAAAGTGTGAATAAGAGTTTTTATGATTCACAGCTGGAGATTGCTCTGCATTGAACTACATCACCTTGTGTGAGCTCATGGATTTGCCCATAAATATGACACCAAATTCTTTAAATGACTTTTTGTTGTTTTAATGCTGTTTATTTCCTGGTTTGTGGAAACTCAAAGCAGTGAGCTGTATGAGTAACCCTGGGAAACATTAAGGTGTGATGGTGATGATTGATTAACATCCGTCGATCATCTTAGATCCAGCTCCTCCTGATGGATGTCTCCAGGCCAGATTATATATAATCTCAAAGAGAGTCCGGGGTCCTCCTCAGGATCTCTTTCCAGCTGGCTGTGCCTGGAAAACCTCCAAAGGTACTTCATTACATTATGTAAGTTTTTGTTCACAGTGTTTAAAGTTTTACATTTGTGAGGGTGATTGAGGTCAGTGAGAGTTTATGGACGTGTTACAGTGTGACTGACTCAGCCAGGTCTCGCCAAATACCAAAAAAACCCCACATGCTCGTTTTCACGGACAGACCGTGTCTGGTTTTTCATTGAGGCCGGCCCGACTTTGCTGTCTTTAAACGGGACGAAGGTTTCAGAGTCCTCAGAGGCCCCGAGGAAACGGAACTTGAAAAAAACGTATTTTATTTTGAAGCTGGAGGAACTTTGAACACATGAATCAATAGATATGAGAGTGGTGTGTTCAGGTAAGTGACAGGAAATTTGTGAATGAGTGGAATAAATCTCCTGCAGTGAGGCTCTGCTGAGTGACCTCAGTACATGTGACCTCACAGTGAACTGCAGGTAAAGCTGGAAACGGGTTTCAGACAGAAACCTGTGTCCAGAGCAGTGTTAACTTTGACAGCAAATGTTGATTTAGTCTTAGTCAGGGGCGGGGTGGCCATAGGGAGGTTCGGGAGGTTTCCCGAACGGCCGGTCGTTTCCAGGCCGGATCGGCCGGTGATCAGAATTTTTTTTCTTTAACCCAATTAGGCACAGCAGCGCTCGCGCGGCCACAGGTGCAGGCAGTGATGGTCAGTCGCAAACGTTTCGGCTCTAAGAGCTCTTTTTTCATCAGGAGAGGCTACAAACACAACAGCCCAGCAGAGTTAATTTTGTTGATGAAATATTTTCGTCATAGTTTTCGTCAACGGCCCTTTTTTCATGACGAAAACGAGATAACCAAATAAAAACTACCTAAAAGGATAAAAACAACAACGAAATTAACTGACACTTTCGTCAGTGAATGAAAACAAGACGAAAATGCTTGGCAGGGACGAAATCCAATCAGAACTGATTTAATTTTGTGACAGGGCGGGACAAGTTAGGAAAACATCCAATCAAACGCACAGTTGCGCAAATTTGCTCTAAACCCGGGAAGACCAAACTAGCCTGTGATTGGTCGTTACTTCCGATAGAACTAAGTTATGTAAACAATGTCAGCAGGGAGAAAGAGAAGAGCCGATTATGGACACATTTGTCCTTTGACGTTGTGACAAACTAAACGATGTGTAAACCATGTGGGGCGACTATCTCGGGTAAAAACACGACAAATCTTCAACGACATCTGCAAACCAGTCACCCAGATCTCCATGCAAAGGTCAGCATTTTAATGTCATGCAGGGTAAAGTGTTTTTCCCAGTTTGTGTTTAGAGAAAATCTCCACACCGCGGTGGATTAGCCTTTATAATCTTAGTCCTGAACACTGCCCTGTACCTTTCAGAGCTCGGATTATCTCAGTAAGGTGGTGTTAATGATCAGGTGTGTGGGAAGCAGGTGAAGCACTAATGTTAATATTATTAATAATATTCCATAACTTTTAATAAATGTTTAATTTTGTGTAAGTGTGTATAATGACTAATTCAAGGGAACTGAAGAAAAAGCATTTACATTTGACACTCTTTATATTTTAGTCAACTAAATCAACTGTAGATTTAGTCTAAAACTAAATTAGATTTTTGTCAAAAGACTATGACTAAAACTAAATCTAAATTTATTGTCAAAATTAACACTGCAGCCCAGCCAGCACACCATTAGGAGAGGTGAAGGGCGAGACACCAGCTAAGGGGGGGGTTGACGATCTTTTTCCCAATTTTGCTGCTCCGTTGTACGATCAGATAAAAGGCCTCTCCAAACCAAGCTCCCGGGCTGAATTTCAACCCCAGCCCGCCGCTGGTCTTAGTCATAATTTAGTCATGTGAATACTTTTAGTTTTAGTCGACTAATTATCGTAAGAATATAGTCGACTAAATCTACAGTCGATTCGGTCGACTCAAATATAAAGGGTGTAAAATGTAAATGCTTTTTCTTCAGTTCCCTTGAATTAGTCATTATACACACTTACACAAAATTAAACATTTATTAAAAGTTATGGAATATTATTAATGCTTGAAAGACCAATACACACACAAACATATTGAACAAACAACATTTTTATTTACCAGACCTTGTTTATTGAGCATAACAATAAAATATTGATGAGTGGGCCGGCTCTGCCTGAAACATTCACGCTAGTTTGGTCTTCCCAGGTTTAGAGCAAATTTGTGCATCTGTGCGTTTGATTGGATGTTTTCCTAACTTGTCCCACCCTTTCACAAAATTAAATCAGTTCTGATTGGATATCGTCCCCACCAAGCATTTTCGTCTCATTTTCATTTGTTGATGAAAGTGTCAATTAATTTTGTCATCGTTTTTTTTATCCTTTTAGGTAGTTTTTATTTAGTTATCGTCTTGTTTTCATCATGAAAAAAAGGGTCGTTGATGAAAACTATGATGAAAATAGTTTGTCAACAAATTAACACCAGTCCTGACAACAGCTTTACTCCCAGTGATGAGATCCCACAGCAAGCACTTTTAAATCAGGGAATGTGGAGCATATCATTGAGCCAATAAAACACTTTTATCCAATAACCTGATTTTTTTTTTTTTTTTTTAGCTGATGCTGCAGGACCTGATTTCCTCTGAGGCAGAGACACGATGACATCTTTCATTTATGTAATCAAAGAAAAATTAATTCTGCTAGCTCCATGTACGAGCTCCTTGTATTTTCATTGTAATTGCTGTCTTTAAGCACGAGGACGCTAAATGACTAAAATGATGGAGTGGCTCAATATGAGTGCTGTGAAGTGCAGAAGGGGGGAGGAGAAGATGCCACCAAGCTTTCAGGAGCCTTTAAAATGAATCATTAATGCGAATTCTGCAACTGGCTTTTCCCTTTAAAGAGCGTTTCTGGATGAACTGCACTGCTGGCCTGTTAGTTGGACTCATTACAGAGTCCGTGTCTTGAGAATGGCTTCATATTTGGAGCTCAGCCTCAGCATCTGTGTATATTCCATTCTGCTCCATCTGTACTCCCTCAGAGATCAATTAATGCCAGGTCTTTTTAAACTCCTCCAGCAAAGCCGTCTCTTCATCATAGGAGTGGATTCAGAGGATATACACTGAATTTAATTATGAAGTTAATACTCAGGTCCTTTCATATTAAGCAGGTTAGACTACTGTAACGCTCCATCAGCAGGACCAGAGTCGTTACATGGAAACGCGCCCGTGTTACCAGCACTGAAGGCCCTTCACTGGCTCCCAGTGCAGAAGCACCTTTAAAATCCTTTATTAGTTCATAAAGTCAGAACCTCTGACCTCTGAGGTCTGCAGAACTCTTCCAGAATCAGATCTCAGGGTGCTGAAGGGTGCTTCAGTTACATCAGTTTCAGTGCTTTCTGCTGACCTGAGGTCAGTTACAGCTGCCGCTTAAAGATTCAAACCTTTTTATTTATACAGGCTGTGAACCTGCACAGGGTTTACATTTCTGTCTTTGCTTTAAGCACATTGAGTTAAGTATAAAAGTATTTAAGTATAAGTGTGCTATAAATAAATTTACCATTCAATTCATTTCAATTCAATTCAGTTTATTTATATAGCGCCAAATCACAACAAACAGTTGCCTCAAGGTGCTTTGTATTGTGGGTAAAGACCCTACAATAATACAGAGAAAACCCAACAGTCAAAACGACCCCCTATGAGCAGCACTTGGTGACAGTGGGAAGGAAAAACTCCCTTTTAAACAGGAAGAACCCTCCAGCAGAACCAGGCTCAGGGAGGGGGGGGTCATCTGCTGAGGGGGGGGCTGAGGGAGAGAATAAAAAGATGCTGTGGAAGAGAGCCAGAGATTAATATCAATTAATGATTAAATGCAGAGTGAGTATAAACAAAGTAAATAAGGTGAATGAAGAAGAAACATTGCATTATGGGAACCCCCCAGCAGCCTAGGCCTATAGCAGCATAACTAAGGGAGGGTTCAGGGTCACCTGATCCAGCCCTAACTATAAGCTTGATCATAAAGGAAAGTTTTAAGCCTAATCTTAAAAATAGAGAGGGTGTCTGTCTCCTGAATCCAAGCTGGGAGCTGGTTCCACAGAAGAGGGGCCTGAAAGCTGAAGGCTCTGCCTCCCATTCTACTCTTAAGTATCCGAGGAACCACAAGTAAGCCAGCAGTCTGAGAGAGAAGTGCTCTGTTGGGGTGATATGGTACTATGAGGTAAGATGGGGCCTGATTATTCAAGACCTTGTATGTGAGGAGAAGGATTTTAAATTCTATTCTAGATTTAACAGGGAGCCAATGAAGAGAAGCCAGTATGGGAGAAATCTGCTCTCTCTTTCTAGTCCCTGTCAGTACATGAATGCATCACTCTGAGAAAGGATGTTTCTAATTTTAGAAATATTGCACAAATGCAAAAAAGCGTCCTACATATTTGTTTAATATGTGCATTGAAGGACATATCCTCGTCAAGAATGACTCCAAGATTTCTCCCAGTGTTACTGGAGGCCAAAGTAATGCCATCCAGAGTAAGTATCTGGTTAGACACCATGTTTCTAAGATTTGTGGGGCCGAGAACAAGATTTTAGATTGATCTGAATTTAGAAGCAGGAAATTAGAGGTCATCCAGGCCTCAATGTCTTTAAGACATTCCTGCAGTTTACTAATTGATGTGTGTCATCTGGCTTCATTGATAGATAAAGCTGAGTATCATCTGCATATCAATGAAAATTGATGCAATGCTTTCTAATAATACTGCCTAAGGGAAGCATGTATAATGTAAATAAATTGGTCCTAGCACAGAACCCTGTGGAACTCCATAATTAACCTTAGTGTGTGAAGAAGACTCCCCATTTACATGAACAAATTGGAGTCTATTAGATAAATATGAATCAAACCACTGCAGTGCAGTACCTTTAATAACCTATAGCAAGCTCTAATCTCTGTAATAAAATGTTATGGTCAACAGTATCAAAGCTGCACTGAGGTCCAACAGGACAAGAACAGAGATGAGTCCACTGTCAGAGGCTGTAAGAGATCATTTGTAACCTTCACTAATGCTGTTTCTGTACTGTGATGAATTCTGAAACCTGACTGAAACTCTTCAAATAAACCGTTCCTCTGCAGATGATCAGTTAGCTGTTTTACAACTACTCTTTCAAGAGTCTTTGAGAGAAAAAGAAGGTTGGAGATTGGCCTATAATTAGCTAAGACAGCTGGGTCAAGTGATGGGTTTTTAAGTAGAGGTTTAATTACAGCCACCTTGAAGGCCTGTGGTACATAGCCAACTAATAAAGACTGATTGATCATTTTTAAGATTGAAGCATCAATAAAATGAAAGACTTCTTTGAACAGTCTAGTAGGAATGGGATCTAATAAACATGTTGCTGGTTTGGAGGAAGTAACTATTGAAGTTAACTCTGAAAGATCAACTGGAGCAAAAGAGTCTAAACAAATACCAGCAGTGCTGAAAGCAGCCGAACATGAAGAATAATCTTTGAGATGGTTATGAATAATTTTTTCTCTAATGTCTAAAATTTATTTATTTATTTTTAAAGCCTGTCATGTCTGGCAGATCTTGCAAACACAACTGTGATCTGAATGTATTGTTGTGCCAAACATATTTGCTATTTCAAGATGAGCTCTATAGGTTCCTCTTGTTATTGTATCACCCTTTATTTTATTTGAATTATTTTTAACATGTTATTTGACAAATTGTGTTGGAGCTGACAGGCTTAGAAAAGAGAAAAGAGAAAGGGAAAAAAAGAGAAAGGGAAAGAAGAAGTAGAAAAAAGAAAGAAAAAAGAGAGAGAGAAAATAGGGAGAAAATAGAACAAAGAAACAGGAAAGAGTGCAAGTAGGTAAGCCAAATAGTTCAACACTTATAAAACATAAGATATTGTCAATGTTTGCAATTATAAACTGTGTGGGAAAAACAAAATAAAAGAAGCATGATTACACAAACCAACCATTTGTGTTATTACGTGGGTGTTTGTGTTTGTGTCATGAAATGTATTTACTAATGAGGGGAGAACGCCACAGCTCCGCCCATCAGAAGCTAGAGGCAGGCAAAGAAAGCCCCAGGAAGCCCAGGCCACCAGCAGCCCATCGAGACCTACGAAGACCGAGGCCACTCATTCCAAGGAGAACCGCACACCCACCCCAGCAGACGGGAGAGAGAGGGCCCAGACAGAGCCCCACCCCCCAAGCCGAGGAGCACGGGACCAGAGAACCCGAGGAGATGAGAAGCCAGCCCCCCCCAGCGGCCAGCCCCCCGTACAGGCCGGAGGCAGGGCTCCGGAACCCCCGGCACCCAAGGACCGCCCAGCCCCCCCCCACGCCGGAGAAGCCACCGCAGCCCTGCGCCGCAACCCCCAGGGGAGCAGGTCAACTCCCACACCAGAATATCCGGTCCCACCCAGGAACCCCGAGGTACCCACACCCCAGGGGGGCAGGAGGGGAGGAAGCAACCAGCAGGGAGCGGCCATAAAGCAAGGCACAGGCCCAGACCCAGGTCCAGCCATACATACAAACACACGCACACCCGCAAGCACACCCATGTACACATTTATGTACAAATACACATACATGCACATACATACTGTCCCACATACATATAAACTTATATACACCGTACGCACCCATTCACTCATTCACCCATACTCACGAAGACTGACAAATACACAAAGACACACATTCATCCATAGCTACCCACCCTCTCAAGATGGGGTGAGTGAAAACCATCCCAGGGCCAACAGCGACCCCAAGACGCCGCCAGCCCGGGCCCCAAGGACCCACCCGACCCCCCTCCCGGGCGAGGCGGAAGAAATCGGGGTGTGAGATGACCCATCCACCCCTCCTCCTCCCCAACTTGTAAGTGTATGTGTTTATGTTTGTGAATGAATGTGGTGTATAGGGTGCAGTTAAAACTGAGGGGACAGTTGTGCCACAAGCACCAACTGCTGGTTGTCAGTGCTTGCCCACACTGCCTCCCCCCAAAACCCTCCATGTCTAAGGTGCAAATAAAATTTGGGGACAGACAGTGACGAGGATCCGAGTGGGGCCACCTTAGCGGCCCCATCTCATCAATCTCTGGGTAACATGCCTGCCCCAAAGGTCCTGTGTGTATTAAGTTGTATGTGTGTATGTGCTGTGAATTATAATGACTATAGTGCAATTAACTCTCCCCATGAGTGATATAGGTAAACTATTCCAACGTGTGAGATCATCCTCTATTGTTTTTAACAAGGGGGTATGATTTAATCGTACCAAGTCTGAGAGCCTGGCGGAAAAATTTATGCCTAAATATCTAATATTTCCTGACTTTATTGGGGTCCTAGAGGTTCTATGGAAATTACAATTCAGAGGCAAAACTGTCAATTTACTCCAGTTGATAGAGTAATCAGATATAGATGAGAACTTATCTATTAGTGTGATAGTCTTCAAAAGGGAAGCTTGTGAATTCCCAAGGAAAAGTAATACATCATCAGCATAAAGGCTAATTTTATGGTTCGTATTTTCAGTTTGAATCCCTTTAATATTTGCAGATTTCTGCTGCTAGTGGCTCAATGAAAATTACAAAAAGAGAGGGAGAGAGTGGGCAGCCCTGCCTAGTGCCCCTCTGCAGACTGAAGCTTTGAGAAATGAGATCATTTGTCCTAACACGTGCATTTGGGGAGCTGTGTAGTGTTCTGATCCAGTTTATAAAGGATGAACCAAATCCAAATTTTTGTAGAACTGCTAGTAAGAATCTCCAATTTACCCGGTCAAATGCTTTTTCCGCATCTAAAGACACGACTATAGTCTCTAATTTGTTAATAGAACAATAGTCTATTATATTATTAGTCGACGTGTATTATTGGCTGAGTGCCGATCCTTTGATATAGCCTGTTTGATCTGGATGTATAATAAATGGAGTAATACTTTCTAATCGTTTGGCAAGGGCTTTGCAGATTATTTAAAGATCTACAATAATAAGAGAGATTGGGCGGTAGCTGGATGGGAGTGTGGGGTCTTTGCCTGGTTTAAGAAGCAGGCTGATGTTAGCAGAGTTTATATTTGGAGATAACGTGTGATCATTCTGAATATGAGTTACCATTCTGAAAAAATGGGTGCTAGCTCTGACCAAAATTCTTTATAAAACTCTGCTGGAAAACCATCTGGGCCTGGGGCTTTATTATTTGGGAGATGCTTTACTGCTTCATAAAATTCAGATAGTGAAAGAGGCGAATCCAGAGCTGCAGCCTGTTCGTCATTTAGTTTTGGTAGATTTATATTATTAAGAAATTCTTCAATTTCAGTATCAGATGGGTTAATCTGTGGTGAGTATAAGGCTTCATAGAAGTCTTTAAAAGAGTTATTTATTTGCTGTGGGTCATGAGTAATGTTACCAATTGAGATGGCGCCGGTGAGGTCAGCAGCCGTCGTACCCGCTCCTACGCTTTGTTTGTATATATTAGGTTTAGCTCTAATTTTGGACTTTATAATTCCGCCTGCTCTGTGTCATATCACGTATGACAGACAGACTCTTTTTAATATCAGAATACAGCACTCTGGCTGTATTCTGACACCTTTTTCTCCCGACCCGACTTGGCCTCAGGAGATACTGCGTTTCCAGTGGGCCAGCTCAAACAAAGGACGGACCAGGTCACGGACAAGGCCCCGACGGAAAAGAGCCGGCGTAAGAGAGAGGCTGAGGCGCAGAGTGCACCAAACGCCACTGCCGAGCATCCTGTTGGCTAATGTCCAGTCACTGGATAACAAGCTGGACGAACTCAGGGCCAGGATACAGTTTCAGAGGGACATAAGGGGCTGCAACATCATCTGTCTCACGGAGACATGGCTGACTCCCCTCATACCGGACCACGCCGTACAGCCGTCGGAGTTCTTCAGTGTTCATCGCACGGACAGAACGAGTGAGTCTGGAAAATCAAGAGGAGGAGGTGTGTGCCTAATGATTAATAACAACTGGTGTGACAGTAGGAATGTTGTCCCTCTGAAAACAATCATGTTCACCTAACCTGGAGCTCCTAACCCTGAAATGCCGTCCCCACTACCTGCCCCGCGAGTTCACTTCGGTCATCTTCAGTGCCGTCTATATTCCACCTCAGGCGGACACAAACACTGCACTATCCGAGCTACATGAGGCTATTTCCACCTATCAGGCTAACCAGCGTGATGCGGCTCTCATCGTAGCCGGGGACTTTAACAGTGCAAACTTGAAAAAGCTGATACCGGAATTGATTCAACACATCGACTGCCCCACCAGAGGAGAGAGGACCCTAGACCACTGCTACTCTCCATTCGAAGATGGCTACAAAGCAAAGCCTCTTCCGCCTTTTGGGAAGTCTGACCACACCTCTGTCCTTCTCATGCCGAAATACAACAACGGCTCAGGCAGGAACCCCCTGCTGTGAGAGAAGTGACACGGTGGTCTGATCAAACAGAGGTCGCTCTGCAGGGTGCGTTGGATTCAACCGACTGGGACATGTTTCGCAGCAGCGCGGGCGGAGACATCGAGGAGTTTACGGAAACTGTTGTGGGATTTATTGGGAAAGTTGTTGATGACACTTCACTTAGGAGGACCATCAGGACTTTTCCCAACCAGAAGCCGTGGGTGGATAAATCTGTCCGCGACGCCCTGAGGTCCCGCACCGTTGCCTACAACTCCGGCCTCGCCTCTGGGAACATGGAGGACTACAAGGTTGCATCATACAACGTCCGCAGAGCGGTGAAAGAGGCTAAACATCGCTACGGCCGCAGACTGGAACAGCAACTACAACAGTCTGACTCCAGGGGACTGTGGCAGGGACTACGCACCATCACGGACTACAAAGCACCACACACACACCCGGTGAGTGCCGACGCTTCTCTGGCTGATGAACTCAACATCTTCTTTGCGCGCTTTGAGTCGGGAAGCCGACAGCCCGCTGCGCTCCCGGCCGGAGGGGCGGAGACACTCACTGTGACGGAGCGCGACGTGAGGAGGGCGTTTAGACGTGTAAACACCAGGAAAGCGGCTGGACCAGACGGTATTAGTGGACGTGTCCTTAAGACCTGCGCTGACCAGCTGGCACCTGTGTTTACACTGATATTCAACCTCTCACTGAAACTGTGTGTGATTCCCACCTGCTTTAAAAAGTCCATCATAGTCCCTGTCCCAAAGAAACCACACCCCAGCAGTCCCAATGACTTCAGGCCCATAGCGCTCACCTCTGTGGTGATGAAGTGTTTTGAGAGACTCATCAAGACATTCATCACCTCCTCACTGCCCACCACCCTCGACCCACTACAGTTTGCATACCGGCCAGACAGATCCACAGATGACGCCATATCCTTCCTCCTCCACAAGACCCTTTCACACATAGACACTGGTAAGGGGAACTATGTGAGAGTGCTGCTTGTAGATTACAGCTCAGCATTCAACACCATAGTTCCCTCCAGGCTGGTCTCTAAGCTGCTGGACCTGGGCCTGGGCCCATCCCTGTGCAGGTGGGTTCACAGCTTCCTGACCAGCAGACCACAGGTGGTACGAGTGGGTCACCTCACCTCATCCTCCCCCACCCTCAACACTGGATCCCCCCAAGGCTGTGTGCTCAGCCCTCTGCTGTACTCACTGTACACCCATGACTGCGAGGCCACGTCAGAGTCCAACGTCATCATCAAGTTTGCTGACGACACTGCTGTTGTGGGACTAATCTCTCACAATGAGGAGACAGCCTACAGGAGAGAGGTCTCCCGCCTGGAGAACTGGTGCCAGGAGAACCACCTCCTGCTCAACGTCAGCAAAACAAAGGAACTGATCGTGGACTTCAGCAGGAAGCAGCAGAGGGACTACCATCCACTTGTCATCAGTGGTGCTGAGGTGGAAAGAGTGGACACTTTCAAATACCTGGGAGTGACCATCTCACAGGACCTGTCCTGGACTCATCACATAAACATCACTGTGAAGAAGGCCAGACAGCGTCTCTACCTCCTCAGGCGGCTGAGAGACTTCAAGCTCCCACTCAAGGTGCTCAGGAACTTTTACACCTGCACCATCGAGAGCATCATGCGTGGGAGCATCACCACCTGGATGGGAAACTGCACCAAGCAGGACTTCATGGCCCTAAAAAGGGTGGTTCGTTCAGCTGAACGGACCATCAGAACCACCCTCCCCAACCTGCAGGACATTTACACCAAGCAGTGCAGGCTGAGGGCCATGAAGATCCTAAAACAGCCCAGCCACCCCGGACACTCTCTCTTCTCCCTGCTCCCATCAGGCTGGCGTTACTGCTGCCTGAGGGCTAAGACTGAAAGGTTGAAGAAGAGTTTTTACCCACAAGCCATCCGTCTGCTGAACTCTGAGCCCTAACTGGACCATTATTGCACAATGTAAATATTATAATTTATAAAAGTGTGTATATGTCTGTGTAGATTCTCAGTTATCCAGGTCATAGTAGTCTCTGGAGCTTGAAAAGGTGACTGGACTTCTTTTTGTTTCTTGAAGACGTTTCACCTCTCATCCGAAAGGCTTCTTCAGTTCTCAACCAAATGGTGGAGAGACCCAGGTATTTAAACCCCTGTGGGCGTAGTCCCATGGAGGTGGTTATGACCCTCTATTGATCATGTGCTTGAACACATGTGCCCAGGTGTGAAGGGGGCGTGGGTCATATTTAATCAGTGGTTTCAGTTGAAACCAATTTAGGACTCCGCTCCATTGTTTCCTGTGGCCTATTGAGGTCACTGGAACAAAGGTGTGAATGGGGGTTGAGACGTCTGGGAAGGGAGCTCAGGACAGCACTGTAAGCGGGGGAAAGTTGGTGACGTAATCCACCTCCTCTGTTCAATGATGGTTGTTCACAGTGGACATAGATGGCTTCTTTCACTCCTCTTTCAAACCATCTGTTTTCCCTGTCCAAAATGTGGACATTTGCATCCTCAAAAGAGTGCCCTTTTTCCTTCAGATGCAGATGTACTGCTGAATCTTGTCCTGTCTAGGTGGCTCTTCTATGTTGTGCCATTCGTTTGTGAAGAGGCTGTTTAACAAGTTACCATTCCTGGACTGTGCGGTGCTTATCGAGGAAGATGGAAGCCTCAACATTGAAGTTTACCGGAAGCCCACACACACAGACCAGTATCTCCTCTTTGACTCCCACCACCCTCTGGAACACAAACTTGGGGTGATCAGGACCCTACAACACCGTGCGGAAAGTGTTCCCTCTAAGGCAGAAGGGAAGCATAAGGAACACACACACATTAAGAAAGCCCTCAAAACATGCGGTTACCCCAACTGGGCCTTCATCAAATCAGCTAAGATGCACAGGAATGAAGGCCAAACACAAACTACAGAGAATGGGAAGGACAAGAGGAACAACATTGTCATCCCATATGTGTCAGGCTTGTCAGAGAAACTCAGAAGAATTTTCTCCAAGCATGACATCTCAGTATACTTCAAACCAAGTCACACCCTAAGACAAAAACTGGTTCATCCCAAGGACAAACCCGCCAAACACAAGATCAGCGATGTAGTGTATGCTGTTCAGTGCAGTGAAGAGTGCTCGGACCTCTACATTGGTGAAACCAAACAGCCTCTTCACAAACGAATGGCACAACATAGAAGCTGCAGTCCAGCAGGGGGCGTTCTGAGACAGTCCTCAACAAACAGGAGGACGAGCTAAGCAGCTAGTCTTTCTACCAAAAACAGGATGAAAACTTTCAGAAGAAAACTTAAACCATGAAATTTATGCTTGTTCTCTGGCTCCATAGAGCCCCATTCATTCTGGACAAGAGCGCCCCCTATGGAACAGGAAGTTCACAGATTATAATATTTTAGCAAAGAAACACGGAGAACAATAAAAAACAAACAAACAAACAAACCAAAAAACCAGCCAGACGGTTTGTACAAAAGCTTTTTGAGCATTTTACTGTGTGAATGTCTGCAACATCGTGTTCTGATCATCAGGAAGCTCTCTGCTTCCTTTCCTGTTTATTCATCCCGGCTCTGCTCCTCCTCGCCTCCCTCATCATTTCCATCGGCTTTTCCGTCCTCTCGGCAGCTTTGGCAGTAATGAAGAGGACCCTGTGGGCCCTGCTAATGCATTTCTCTGCCTGGGTTTGGATCTAATAACAGCTTTACAAATAGGCCGGAGTCAGTGGAGCAGCCAATGTTTTTATAATGAGTGAGCAGAGGAAGAGAAAAACATGACATCCTGTTACATCTGGACAGACACCAGGACAAAGAGAAGGAACGAGGAGGGCGACGTGAAGAGAGGCGAGGAATAATGAGAGGTTTCAAGCTGAGGAAAAGAACAAAATGCTCAAATTAATTCTGACATGTTGGTTTAATTAGTTTTATTAACAGTGAGGGAAGTAAATGCACAATAAAGCACCTTTTCTGGCAGTGTCACGTCTCCGTCTCAGGCTTCTGAATAAGATATTCATTTGTGCATTCTTTATCAGCGAACATTTCCACCACAAAGAGTTTGTCTTTATCACACATGGATGTGGCCTCAATCAGCCATCAGTTAAAAGCCTGTTCCCTGTGCAGCTGCCACGGTCAGTGAAAAAAAACACTCATCAGGTTTTCTGCAGCTGTGTTGATGAGAAGCTTACACTGTTTTCACTGTGGGTGGGTTACAGAAGTGCGTCAGGTCACATTTAAGCCACACAGAAGTTCATTCATGGATTCATTGTTGTATTTTTCTGCTAATATGTTCGCATTCACAGGGCCTGCATATCTGACGTCTGTGCTGTTAGTCAGTGAGCTGTCTCAGTATTTCCATAAGTCAGAGTATTATAGCACTAACACCACCACAGTACTGCAGTGTTTGATGTGCTGGAATCAGGGGTGAAGGTAGTTTTAAATTCTTGCTCGTACAATGACAAAAATCGGTGTGTGTGTGTGTGAATATTGTGAATATTGCAGTACTTTGGGTATAGGCTTGAATTAATAGTATGAAAATATAGGTATAATGTAAAGGTAAATGTAAGGCTGTGTAATAAAGTTGTGTCATGGTCCTGGCTCAGTTTCCCTGTGTTTCTGTGAGGTTCTGTTTTTTGTTGCATCTCTTGTTGTGTTTCTTAGTTTTCTTACAGTTAAGATTCAGCCTGTGTATGTGTGTGTGTGTATATATATATATATATATATATATATATATATTAGGGGTGGGACTTTAATGCGTTAATTTTGATTAATTAATTACGTGGAAATTAACGCGTTAAAATTTTAACGCATTTTAATCGCACTTTGCACCGTGGAACGTTTCTCAGGCATACAGATTATATCGATGCACGATGTCAAAAATTCAGCGGCTGCATCGTTTGAAGGACCCGGCCCACGTCCTTCGCAGCCCACGAACACCACAAAGGCCGGAAGTGAGCAGCTAGCCTTCATATCACCTGCCCTCACCTCTGGTAGCTCATGTCGCCTAGCAACCGTGAGTGCGAAGCACAGCTGTGTAAAAGCAGCTGGTTAAACGGAGAACGAACTTTTTCTCCTTTTTGTGGTTTAATTTTAATTCTTTTATTCAAAATAAGCTGTTAAAACAAGCATAACACATTTCAACATCAAGGAATACAGCTGAGCTAATGATTAATTTCCAACTATATTAAGTGAGACATTAATGTTGACTAAAACTATCCAGTTATGATGCTTAACTTTAATTTCAGGAGTTTGCTTATCACAGGAGCACTTCCACCCTTCGTCAGACCCGTCGCTATGGGCGGGCCCTAGGGGGCCGTGCCCACCCACTGATACGCTTGGGCCCGCCCACCCAAGCCAGATCACTAATCAATCTAATAATAGTGGTGCCCCCCTTAAGACTGAGATCTGGCGACGGGACTGCCCGTCGTTGGTCTGTGTAGTAGACTGGTGGGAAAATAAAAAAAATTTTGAAGTTTAAGCTTACGTGTACTGATTCATTCATCAACCAAACTTAAATTAATATTTATCATGTTAAATATTGAAATGTGATTAAAATGCGATTAATTACTTACAAAGCTCGTAATTAATTAGATTAATTTTTTTCATCGAGTCCCACCCCTAATAAATTATATATATATATATATATATATATATATATATATATATATATATATATATATATATATATATATATATATGTATACACAAGCTGAATCTAAACTGTAAGAAAACTGGTGTTGTGTGACACATCCTTCTCCCAAATGCTCTTCCAGTATTGCTCCGTCTCCAGCCTTGGTGAGGGTGCTGTTCTCATATTGTTCCCCTGCCACCGAGTGTATACCTTGGATGGTTCAGTGGAGAACATCTGGTTTATTTTTCCTGGCTTCTATCTCCCTGTCAGTGGCTCGACCCCTGGTACCTCTCTGACTTCTCAGGTCATCGTCTGCAGATCTGTGAACTGTTCCAGAATCAGATCTCAGGGTGCTGATGGTGCTTTCAGTCAAAGTGGTCCTGCTCCTTGGAACAAGCTGCCTGCTGACCTGAGGTCAGTTACAGTCACACAGGCTTTCATTTAATGGCTGCTGCTGATTTGCTTTGTTTTCTGTTGCTGCTTTCACGGCCTTAAAGCATCATAAACCTGCACAGGTTTTTCTGTTTTTGTCTTCTGTGTTAAGCACATTGAGTTTACATGTAATGAAATGTACTATATAAATAAAATTGCATTATTGTTGTTACCATCAGGCTACGCACTGTATAGATTGGATACTGAAAATCCTTCACTCTGGTGTAAACAGAGTGGAGCTGCTGCTCCTTTGCATCCTGAGTGCTTCAGGCTTCTGATTGGATGTCTCCCAGCAGGGTCACAACCCTGCTGGGAGACCAACAGTTTGCTTAAGCGATTATTTAACTCGACTCTAGTTTGGAGCTTCTGTTACCCCCGGTGCTGACAATCAGGCTTGTGATGATTGGAGGCAATCTCAATGCAAAGAGATATCGAGATGAGATTCTGCAGCCAGCAGCAATCCCATATCTCCACCACCTCCACAGCTCTAATAATAATAGTTTTTACTTTCTGGTAAAAATTCTGTTTCTTTGTCACAAATTAGCAGATAGTAGCACACTGATTAGCTGCTGGTGTTTGGACTCCATGAATCTCCATGCCCAGTCACAGGAAGTTGGATGTGTTTATGTGCTGCTGCTGGTGAACAGCTGAAAGGCTTTGTTAGAATGAGGCTGAGCACAGCAGGCAGAAATACAACATGCAAACAATAATAGCAAAAAAAAAAAAAATCAATGTGAAATTATTATTCTTTCAGCACCACGAAGCAAGGAGGGAAGAAGGGAAATATGAGGGCTGAGTATAGTGAGGGCACGAGGGAGGTTGAAGGCGATGAAAGGAAAACTGTGGGAGAGAAGGAGGGAGGAGAAGTCTGCCCGAGTTTACAGAGATGTGAAACAGGAGGAAGAGGAGACAGGAGGAGATGAAGAGGTGAGAGCTGAAGGAAAGGAAGACAAGCTGTGGGATGTCAGGGAAGAATATGGATGGACGTTTTTCAGAAAGCTGCGGCACAAACAGGAATGAAGGATGAAAGAATCAAATTGTGTGAAGTACAGCGAGGGCTCGAGGAGAAGAAACGGGACAAAAGGATTTCAGGCTTCATGTGGGACACGTGGTGGAAAACTCACCACAGCAGTTTGACTGACAGATGCCCTGAACCACGCCGGGGTCTGTAGAAGTGACAGCGATGATGACTCCATATGAGCCTTCAAGCACTACATTTCATCAGACTGGTGGACAAAATTACATACGTATCACAAAGTCTGTCCATCACATGGACACATGGGCCCCACGCTCCATCCACCAAACCAAGTCACAGCAGTGGCCGACACTGAACCACTGCACTCAAACCCTCTGCACACATTTCAGCTGCACACACATTTAAATAATGTTCTTCTGCTTATGCCTGTCATAGTCCTGGGTCTTTGGCCCAGCTTTTTTCAGATTTTGAACTTCCAGTTTTGTTTATTTAAATATTTTCTGCTTGATTTTTAGTTTGCTTAGTGTTTATATTTACTTCATGTTTTTCCCTCATTGTATTTAATCCTCAGTCCTTAGTTCCTGGTTATAGTTTTGTTTATAGTTCATTTATTTTTTATGGACAGAATTTCTAGGCATAGCCAAGTGATGGAAGACTTTGGTGGCCCCACGGATGAGTTGGAGGAGGTGACTGGGGAGAGGGAGGTTTGGATTTCTCTGCTTAGGCTGCTGTCCCTGCAACCTGGCCTCAGATAAGCTGAAGATGGACGGACAGATGGATGGATGGATGGATGGATGGATGATGGATGGATGGATGATGGATGGCTGAATGGATGATGGATGGATGGATGATGGATGGATGGATGGATGGATGGATGGATGGATGGATGGATGGATGGATGGATGGATAAATGTTTCAGTTCATCCCGCCTCCCATGTGTTCCTTTGATCTCATTTCAACAGCTGCAGGCCGGTGGGTCTGACATCACATCTAATGAAGACACTGGTTTTCTGGTGCTTGCTCATCTTTGGCCCTAGGTGAGCTCACTGTTAGACCCAGGTGGGGTAGATGGCACTGTCATCCACCTTCTACACTGATCCCTTGCTCACTTGAAAATGAGCTCTGTGAGAATCATGGTTTTTGATTCCTTCAGTACAAGGTCCACATCAGGTGTTGAGAAACCACAATATAGTGATGATAAGTGGACAAGAGAAGAACTGTTGAAGGCTACTACGCATGTAACCGCAGTGAGCGACCTTTCTGAGGTTATGAGGGTTGTGAGTAAAATTCTATGGTAATGTCTGATGGATATAAACTGTGCAGTGCCTTTTGCTTTGTGGTGTTTTCAAAATGAATTTCTTGGTGTTTTCTTGGATTGTGGAGCGCTGTGTGGTTAATATGAGGAGCAGATTGTTGTGGGGTTCCTTTCGGTTTGTTTTCCCATTATATAAAATAATGATATTCATGTAATAAATTCCCTTCCATTGCTCTCACAGCTGTGCAAAATTATATTTTCAATTAATGGTCACAGAAAGCAAGTTTCCATGAACCCTGCTGGTAACAAGTTATTAAAATAAGCCTTTCTTCAAATGATAATGTTCTTTATTTCTTATTATCTTACTGATACTTTCAAACGTTAAGTACATGTGGTGTGTAAAAATGACTGCATGCTGCAGGTGTTGGTTTTTCTGAGGAAGTTGCAGGTTTCTTTCTGATTGTGATGAAATCCATCAGGAGACACTGACAGAAAATCTGTGCACAGAAGTTTTCAGCAGCTTTCTGATCACTGTGATGAACAGTGAATGCACACGTTAGGAGATATTTTTACTCCATCATCTTTCTGCTAATGCAGCAGCAGCCGGTCTGTTTCACACAGAGCTGAAGCATGTCTCAGCTTCACATCAGAAGATCAGACAGGCTTGATCGACTCGTCCTTTAAGCAGAAATCCCTGGCGGTGGTAATCCTGCATGTAGACCCTGCAGCTCTTTCCAGTCTGAAGAGGATTTTGCAGCTTTATCAGAAACATTTTTTCAGGTCTCTGCACAGCTTCTCATTGGCCTTTTCTCAATAACCTCTCCTGCACTGGAAGCAGTGCACTTTTAATATCCTCCCTTTGCAGGCATCAGTTAGCTTCACCTGCTCACTTTTCTTGTTTCATCCTCAATGCTTTTATTTTAAATGAGATGCATGCAGCTGGGAAATGTAGTTCAAATCCCACGCAGTGCTGTGGTAGCCTGTGTGAAGACTTCATTAAACAGGAGCCAGAGAACTGGGACACGTACTGTATTCAGTGAGAGAGAAAACAAAGGCTTCGCTTACCCTCAGAAAACATATTTAGAGTGGATCAGGAGTCTTTTTAAGAGTTCTTTGACTGCATGTGGAAGCAAGAAGATTACACAATGTAACACGATGTTTGTCTTTGACAAGCAGGGTTATTTTCTAACTCTTTCTATTGTAAATGTCCATTATTGCTGTCAAACTTTTGTGGATTTTAGAAGGATTTTTCAATTTCTCAGTTTCACCATTTTTTACTATTTTTGGACACAAAACAGCAAAGAAAGACACAAAGATTTGGTTCTGAAACTTCTGAAACTCCTTTTTAAAATTTGAAATGAACAGTTTTCCTTGATTTGTGTGATGGGTTTATTGTTATTGTTTCTTTTAATTGAGCATTTTTACCATTTTTAGAGGTTCAAAAAGGTTGAAACTAACGAAAACCACGAGTAACTCATTATATGGGAAGATGACACATTTCTGTAATCATTGATTGAACCACAAAAGCAACATTTTGGATCAAAAATATATTTGTATAGTTTGTTTACATGTACAGAAGTAGAAAAGCACAGTCTGAACCCAAAGATGGGACAGAGTCTTTGTTACCTGGTGTAATCACTGAGACAGGAGATAATGTGAGGCAGCACTGAAGCCCACCTGTGGGCCTAATCTGGCCTAATCTGGGACACTGTCTGCTGCAGGTTTTCAATGCTGACACATTTTTCAAGATCGTGAGCAGACTCACTTAATGAGCGTGTGCACACCCAAATGTGGTTCATTGTTATACTTGGGGAATAATGACTCATGGTAAAAGTTACAGAAAAATCTCCCCAAAATCCAAAGACTTTGGACTAGACCTCAACTCCATCTGAGTTCTGAGGCTGTAGTTGCTGTCATCCACACACCTCTCTTTCTGCCCCTTTGTGACGCTAACGAGACCGTAAGTTCCTGGGACCTGAAATTAGCAACTGAGACTACAAACTCATCAGGAAGGTGTTTACTGAGCTCAGAGATCAGCTGAGCAGGAGGCTCATTTCCTCACAGACTTCTATCGACTCAAACGTCAGAGGAGTCGCCCCCTGCTGGACACAACGGAGCATGCCATCTTTCATATAGAGACTGTGGCCCGTAGAAGTTGACTTGTGGCTGCCAGACTCACACTGTGCCACCATCAGCCAAGAAAAGGACTGCAGACATGGGCCACGTTTAGGCGAAACCTTTGTTGCCATCTGTTTGTTGGCAATAAAATACACTGTATTAGACATGCAGCGTTCAGCTTCCTGTTAAAGCTGATGTGTGACCTGTCTAATCCTACAAGTTTAAGACTGTCAGAGAGAGTCTGGCAGGCTAAAGATGAGGCCGACTGTGAGGGACTCTGCATGATGAGAGGACATTTTACAAAGGTTGAGAGAGCATGAATTCATGTAGGAGCTGGAGTAATAAAGCAGAAAGATGAAAGCTGCAAAAGACTCCTGATGTTTTGAGTCAGGGCTGAAAGTCTCGTTGTCAGAAGTGGGCTCATTAAAAAGCATCAGGACCAGGATGCACACGGAGAATCTAAGGCTCATTAAACACAAAGACACAGCGGACACTATCAGGTGGGAAAGCAAACCCTCCAACCACAGACGGGCTTCAGACGGGAGCGTGTGACTATGAAAGGTTTTATTTTACTAAGAGCTGCAATGCTGGCAGGAGACCTCAAACTGAAGGGCCGAGAGAACAAACATGACTCTCAGACTTCATCTTAAGTGTTGTGAAACTTCTCTATGAGGGCCAGTTCAACAGTGACACATCCCAAATATGAAAAATGGCCAATTACACCCAATTATTCCACAAACGGCTTCAGCTGCCATCTGAAAGAACGTCAGTGTCATGACTCAGCGTGCTCTCAGTGTTGCTGTTTCCTTTCCAACATCGGTTTCTCTCCAGGTTTGTCTCCCATCAGCCTCCAGGCTGGAAAAGTGAAGGCAAAACCTGCAGTTCCTCTAACAACCAGCAGAGGCACCACAGTCCCCATAGACTCCCATGTTAAACCTTTCCAGCATAAACATGTTTACAGCTGATACAGAAACTGCTTTATTCTCAGCTGTAGGGGGGAGGATGTTTCTATAACTCACCTGTTCAAATAAAGTTTGGTTTATTAGGGGCGTGGCTTTGATAGAAGTTTGATCTGGATCTGTGACCCAGTGTTTTTGAGTGTTGGACTTTTGAGGTTTAGTTTATTAGTCTTTGGTTTATTCAGTGCTTATGTTCATCATGTGTTTTACTCTTCAGTATATTCAGTTCCAGTGACTTTAGAGCTGACCTGCACTTCTAGAGAAATGTAACTACGATTCTGATTGGCCTGTTCAGCACTGCTCAGTCCTTTTGTGTGTTTCTGGCTACTTTTACCTGCAGTTTTTGAATTTATCAGTCAGAGAATAACAATCAGGAATAATAATCAAAGCATCAACATAAGGACTCACAAATGTCAGCAAATTCCTGGAAGAAGAAAATTCCTGGAGGGAGACTGCTGAAACTATTGGAATGGACGTGAAGGAATGAACATGGAAACAACAACTAAAAACAGAGGGAGAATTATGTTTGCAGCTGAAAAACAAACTGACCACAAAGAGCGAGGACCCAGGAGGGAAAAGTCCCAGCATTTTTGTTTCAGTCGACACCGCAGATAAAACACCAGCACACAACCACAAAGTCATTAACACACACAACGCAGCTGCACAAGAATAAATGCCGTAGGTTGTGTACAGAATCCCCCCAAAGACCCAGCTGAAGTCTAATTAGTGAGCATCTAACCAAGCTCGCTCTCTGAGCAGCTCCGACAGAGAACCAGCTTCATGTGGCGATAACATCAGGATGCAGCTGGATTTGAGCTTTGACTCCTTCAGAGTTCAGTTTGTTTTTGTTTATAATGTCGCTGCATTCTGATGTCATACACCACATCAGATTATATGAAAAAGTCCAACACACACACACACACACACACACACACACACACACACACACACACACACACACACACACACACACACACACACACACACACACACACACACACACACAGGCAGTGACTCTGGCTGTTGTTAGTCTGTTTCTGTGCAGAGAGGAGGGCAGCGTGATGATGCTGATTGAATCATGAACTGCAGTTAAACTTTAAACTTCACAGTTTTTAAGCCTCTGATTTAAATACATT